>NW_026614157.1:0-18883 GCF_026230105.1 Diorhabda sublineata | reverse complement strand
TAATAATATCGAAAAAAAAAAATCGTGTCTATAAAACCGTGTTTAGTTTGTCTTCTGGCCGGTAGGATATAAGAACTTGTCAAAGTGTAACATATAAAAGTTGTATGAAATAGTAATAATATCGAAAAAAAAAATCGTGTCTATAAAACCGTGTCAAGTTTGGCACCTAGCCGGCAGAGGGCGCTAGTGTCTATAAAACCGTGTTAAGTGTGGCTTCTGGCCGGTAGGATATAAGAACTTGTCGAGGTGTAACATATAAAAGTTGTATGGAATAGTAATAATATCGAAAAAAAAGAAATCGTGTCTATAAAACCGTGTCAAGTTTGGCGCCTGGCCGGCAGAGGGCGCTAGTGTCTATAAACCGTGTTTAGTTTGTCTTCAGGCCGGCAGAGGGCGCTAGTGTCTATAAAACCGTGTTAAGTGTGGCTTCTGGCCGGCAGAGGGCGCTAGTGTCTGTAAATTCGTGTTTAGTTTGTCTTCTGGCCGGCAGGTGGCGCTAGTGTCTATAAAACCGTGTCAAGTTTGGCGCCTGGCCGGCAGGTGGCGCTAGTGTCTATAAAACCGTGTTAAGTTTGTCTGTTGGCCGGCAGAGGGCGCTAGTGTCTATAAAACCGTGATAAGTTTGGCATTTGGACAACAGGTGGCGCTAGTGTCTATAAAACCGTGTTTAGTTTTTCTTCTGGCCAGTAGGATATAAGAACTTGTCGAGGTGTAACATATAAAAGTTGTATGAAATAGTAATAATATCGAAAAAAAAAAATCGTGTCCATAAAACCGTGTTTAGTTTGTCTTCTGGCCGGTAGGATATAAGAACTTGTCGAGGTGTAACATATAAAAGTTGTATGAAATAGTAATAATATCGAAAAAAAAAAAAAAAATCGTGTCTATAAAACCGTGTCAAGTTTGGCGCCTGGCCGGCAGAGGGCGCTAGTGTCTATAAACCGTGTTTAGTTTGTCTTCAGGCCGGCAGAGGGCGCTAGTGTCTATAAAACCGTGTTAAGTGTGGCTTCTGGCCGGTAGGATATAAGAACTTGTCGAGGTGTAACATATAAAAGTTGTATGAAATAGTAATAATATCGAAAAAAAAAATCGTGTCTATAAAACCGTGTCAAGTTTGGCGCCTGGCCGGCAGAGGGCGCTAGTGTCTATGAACCGTGTTTAGTTTGTCTTCAGGCCGGCAGAGGGCGCTAGTGTCTATAAAACCGTGTTTAGTTTGTCTTCTGGCCGGCAGGTGGCGCTAGTGTCTATAAAACCGTGTTAAGTGTGGCTTCTGGCCGGCAGAGGGCGCTAGTGTCTATAAAACCGTGTTTAGTTTGTCTTTTGGCCGGCAGGTGGCGCTAGTGTCTATAAAACCGTGTCAAGTTTGGCGCCTGGCCGGCAGGTGGCGCTAGTGTCTATAAAACCGTGTTAAGTTTGTCTGTTGGCCGGCAGAGGGCGCTAGTGTCTATAAAACCGTGTTGAGTGTGGCTTCTGGCCGGCAGGTGGCGCTAGTGTCTATAAAACCGTGTTAAGTGTGGCTTCTGGCCGGCAGAGGGCGCTAGTGTCTGTAAATTCGTGTTAAGTGTGGCTTCTGGCCTGCAGCGGGCGCTAGTATCTATAAAACCGTATCGAGTTTGGCACCTGGCCGGCAGAGGGCGCTAGTGTCTATAAAACCGTGTTAAGTTTGGCGCCTGGCCGGCAGAGGGCGCTAGTGTCTATAAACCGTGTTTAGTTTGTCTTCAAGCCGGCAGAGGGCGCTAGTGTCTATAAAACCGTGTTTAGTTTTTCTTCTGGCCGGTAGGATATAAGAACTTATCGAGGTGTAACATATAAAAGTTGTATGAAATAGTAATAATATCGAAAAAAAAAAAATCGTGTCTATAAAACCGTGTTTAGTTTGTCTTCTGGCCGGTAGGATATAAGAACTTGTCGAGGTGTAACATATAAAAGTTGTGTGAAATAGTAATAATATCAAAAAAAAAAAAATCGTGTCTATAAAACCGTGTCAAGTTTGGCGCCTAGCCGGCAGAGGGTGCTAGTGTCTATAAACCGTGTTTAGTTTGTCTTCAGGCCGGCAGAGGGCGCTAGTGTCTATAAAACCGTGTTAAGTGTGGCTTCTGGCCGGTAGGATATAAGAACTTGTCGAGGTGTAACATATAAAAGTTGTATGAAATAGTAATAATATCGAAAAAAAAAAATCGTGTCTATAAAACCGTGTCAAGTTTGGCGCCTGGCCGGCAGATGGCGCTAGTGTCTATAAACCGTGTTTAGTTTGTCTTCTGGCCGGCAGAGGGCGCTAGTGTCTGTAAATTCGTGTTAAGTGCGGCTTCTGGCCGGAAGAGGGCGCTAGTGTCTATAAAACCGTAATTAGTTTGTCTTCTGGCCGGCAGGTGGCGCTAGTGTCTATAAAACCGTGTTAAGTATGGCTTCTGGCCGGCAGAGGGCGCTAGTGTCTATAAAACCGTGTTTAAATTGTCTGTTGGCCGGCAGAGGGCGCTAGTGTCTATAACACCGTGTCAAGTTTGGCGCTTGGCCAGCAGAGGGCGCTAGTGTCTATAAAACCGTGTTAAGTGTGGCTTCTGGCCGGCAGAGTGCGCTAGTGTCTGTAAAATCGTGTCAAGTTTGGCGTCTGGCCGGCAGAGGGCACTAGTGTCAGTAAATTCGTGTCAAGTTTGGCGTCTGGCCGGCAGAGGGCGCTAGTGTCTATAAAACGGTGTCAAGTGTGGCGCCTGGCCGGCAGAGGGCGCTAGTGTCTATAAACCGTGTTAAGTGTGGCTTCTGGCCGACAGGTGGCGCTAGTGTCTATAAAACCGTGTTGAGTGTGGCTTCTGGCCGGCAGAGGGCGCTAGTGTCTGTAAATTCGTGTCAAGTTTGGCGTCTGGCCGGCAGAGGGCGCTAGTGTCTATAAAACCGGGTCAAGTTTGGCGCCTGGCCGGCAGAGGGCGCTAGTGTCTATAAAACCGTGTTAAGTGTGGTTTCTGGCCGGCAGAGGGCGCTAGTATCTATAAAGCCGTGTCGAGTTTGGCGCCTGGTCGGCAGAGGGCGCTAGTGTCTATAAAACCGTGTTAAGTGTGGCTTCTGGCCGGCAGAGGGCGCTAGTGTCTGTAAAATCGTGTCAAGTTTGGCGTCTGGCCGGCAGAGGGCGCTAGTGTCAGTAAATTCGTGTCAAGTTTGGCGTCTGGCCGGCAGAGGGCGCTAGTGTCTATAAAACCGTGTCAAGTGTGGCGCCTGGCCGGCAGAGGGCGCTAGTGTCTATAAACCGTGTTAAGTGTGGCTTCTGGCCGGCAAGTGGCGCTAGTGTCTATAAAACCGTGTTGAGTGTGGCTTCTGGCCGGCATAGGGCGCTAGTGTCTGTAAATTCGTGTCAAGTTTGGCGTCTGGCCGGCAGAGGGCGCTAGTGTCTATAAAACCGTGTCAAGTTTGGCGCCTGGCCGGCAGAGGGCGCTAGTGTCTATAAAACCGTGTTAAGTGTGGCTTCTGGCCGGCAGAGGGCGCTAGTATCTATAAAGCCGTGTCGAGTTTGGCGCCTGGCCGGCAGAGGGCGCTAGTGTCTATAAAACCGTGTTAAGTTTGGCGCCTGGCCGGCAGAGGGCGCTAGTGTCTATAAACCGTGTTAAGTGTGGCGTTTGGCTGGTAGAGGGCGCTAGTGTCTATAAAACCGTGTTAAGTTTGGCGCCTGGCCGGCAGAGGGCGCTAGTGTCTATAAAACCGTGTTAAGTGTGGCTTCTGGCCGGCAGATGGCGCTAGTGTCTATAAAACCGTGTTTAGTTTGTCTTCTGGCCGGCAGGTGGCGCTAGTGTCTATAAAACCGTGTCAAGTTTGGCGCCTGGCCGGCAGGTGGCGCTAGTGTCTATAAAACCGTGTTAAGTTTGTCTGTTGGCCGGCAGAGGGCGCTAGTGTCTATAAAACCGTGTCAAGTTTGGCGCCTGGCCGGCAGAGGGCGCTAGTGTCTATAAAACCGTGTCAAGTGTGGCGCCTGGCCGGCAGAGGGCGCTAGTGTCTATAAACCGTGTTAAGTGTGGCTTCTGGCCGGCAGGTGGCGCTAGTGTCTATAAAACCGTGTTGAGTGTGGCTTCTGGCCGGTAGAGGGCGCTAGTGTCTGTAAATTCGTGTCAAGTTTGGCGTCTGGCCGGCAGAGGGCGCTAGTGTCTATAAAACCGTGTCAAGTTTGGCGCCTGGCCGGCAGAGGGCGCTAGTGTCTATAAAACCGTGTTAAGTGTGGCTTCTGGCCGGCAGAGGGCGCTAGTGTCTGTAAAATCGTGTCAAGTTTGGCGTCTGGCCGGCAGAGGGCGGTAGTGTCAGTAAATTCGTGTCAAGTTTGGCGTCTGGCCGGCAGAGGGCGCTAGTGTCTATAAAACCGTGTCAAGTGTGGCGCCTGGCCGGCAGAAGGCGCTAGTGTCTATAAACCGTGTTGAGTGTGGCTTCTGGCCGGCAGGTGGCGCTAGTGTCTATAAAACCGTGTTAAGTGTGGCTTCTGGCCGGCAGAGGGCGCTAGTGTCTGTAAATTCGTGTTAAGTGTGGCTTCTGGCCTGCAGCGGGCGCTAGTATCTATAAAACCGTATCGAGTTTGGCACCTGGCCGGCAGAGGGCGCTAGTGTCTATAAAACCGTGTTAAGTTTGGCGCCTGGCCGGCAGAGGGCGCTAGTGTCTATAAACCGTGTTTGGTTTGTCTTCAGGCCGGCAGAGGGCGCTAGTGTCTATAAAACCGTGTTAAGTGTGGCTTCTGGCCGGTAGGATATAAGAACTTGTCGAGGTGTAACATATAAAAGTTGTATGAAATAGTAATAATATCGAAAAAAAAAAATCGTGTCTATAAAACCGTGTCAAGTTTGGCGCCTGGCCGGCAGATGGCGCTAGTGTCTATAAACCGTGTTTAGTTTGTCTTCTGGCCGGCAGAGGGCGCTAGTGTCTGTAAATTCGTGTTAAGTGCGGCTTCTGGCCGGAAGAGGGCGCTAGTGTCTATAAAACCGTAATTAGTTTGTCTTCTGGCCGGCAGGTGGCGCTAGTGTCTATAAAACCGTGTTAAGTATGGCTTCTGGCCGGCAGAGGGCGCTAGTGTCTATAAAACCGTGTTTAAATTGTCTGTTGGCCGGCAGAGGGCGCTAGTGTCTATAACACCGTGTCAAGTTTGGCGCTTGGCCAGCAGAGGGCGCTAGTGTCTATAAAACCGTGTTAAGTGTGGCTTCTGGCCGGCAGAGTGCGCTAGTGTCTGTAAAATCGTGTCAAGTTTGGCGTCTGGCCGGCAGAGGGCACTAGTGTCAGTAAATTCGTGTCAAGTTTGGCGTCTGGCCGGCAGAGGGCGCTAGTGTCTATAAAACCGTGTCAAGTGTGGCGCCTGGCCGGCAGAGGGCGCTAGTGTCTATAAACCGTGTTAAGTGTGGCTTCTGGCCGACAGGTGGCGCTAGTGTCTATAAAACCGTGTTGAGTGTGGCTTCTGGCCGGCAGAGGGCGCTAGTGTCTGTAAATTCGTGTCAAGTTTGGCGTCTGGCCGGCAGAGGGCGCTAGTGTCTATAAAACCGGGTCAAGTTTGGCGCCTGGCCGGCAGAGGGCGCTAGTGTCTATAAAACCGTGTTAAGTGTGGTTTCTGGCCGGCAGAGGGCGCTAGTATCTATAAAGCCGTGTCGAGTTTGGCGCCTGGTCGGCAGAGGGCGCTAGTGTCTATAAAACCGTGTTAAGTGTGGCTTCTGGCCGGCAGAGGGCGCTAGTGTCTGTAAAATCGTGTCAAGTTTGGCGTCTGGCCGGCAGAGGGCGCTAGTGTCAGTAAATTCGTGTCAAGTTTGGCGTCTGGCCGGCAGAGGGCGCTAGTGTCTATAAAACCGTGTCAAGTGTGGCGCCTGGCCGGCAGAGGGCGCTAGTGTCTATAAACCGTGTTAAGTGTGGCTTCTGGCCGGCAAGTGGCGCTAGTGTCTATAAAACCGTGTTGAGTGTGGCTTCTGGCCGGCATAGGGCGCTAGTGTCTGTAAATTCGTGTCAAGTTTGGCGTCTGGCCGGCAGAGGGCGCTAGTGTCTATAAAACCGTGTCAAGTTTGGCGCCTGGCCGGCAGAGGGCGCTAGTGTCTATAAACCGTGTTAAGTGTGGCGTTTGGCTGGTAGAGGGCGCTAGTGTCTATAAAACCGTGTTAAGTTTGGCGCCTGGCCGGCAGAGGGCGCTAGTGTCTATAAAACCGTGTTAAGTGTGGCTTCTGGCCGGCAGAGGGCGCTAGTGTCTATAAAACCGTGTTTAGTTTGTCTTCTGGCCGGTAGGATATAAGAACTTGTCAAGGTGTAACATATAAAAGTTGTATGAAATAGTAATAATATCGAAAAAAAAAAATCGTGTCTATAAAACCGTGTCAAGTTTGGCACCTAGCCGGCAGAGGGCGCTAGTGTCTATAAAACCGTGTTAAGTGTGGCTTCTGGCCGGTAGGATATAAGAACTTGTCGAAGTGTAACATATAAAAGTTGTATGGAATAGTAATAATATCGAAAAAAAAAAAATCGTGTCTATAAAACCGTGTCAAGTTTGGCGCCTGGCCGGCAGAGGGCGCTAGTGTCTATAAACCGTGTTTAGTTTGTCTTCAGGCCGGCAGAGGGCGCTAGTGTCTATAAAACCGTGTTGAGTGTGGCTTCTGGCCGGCAGAGGGCGGTAGTGTCTGTAAATTCGTGTTTAGTTTGTCTTCTGGCCGGCAGGTGGCGCTAGTGTCTATAAAACCGTGTCAAGTTTGGCGCCTGGCCGGCAGGTGGCGCTAGTGTCTATAAAACCGTGTTAAGTTTGTCTGTTTGCCGGCAGAGGGCGCTAGTGTCTATAAAACCGTGTTAAGTTTGGCATTTGGACAACAGGTGGCGCTAGTGTCTATAAAACCGTGTTTAGTTTTTCTTCTGGCCGGTAGGATATAAGAACTTGTCGAGGTGTAACATATAAAAGTTGTATGAAATAGTAATAATATCGAAAAAAAAAAATCGTGTCTATAAAACCGTGTTTAGTTTGTCTTCTGGCCGGTAGGATATAAGAACTTGTCGAGGTGTAACATATAAAAGTTGTATGAAATAGTAATAATATCGAAAAAAAAAAAAAATCGTGCCTATAAAACCGTGTCAAGTTTGGCGCCTGGCCGGCAGAGGGCGCTAGTGTCTATAAACCGTGTTTAGTTTGTCTTCAGGCCGGCAGAGGGCGCTAGTGTCTATAAAACCGTGTTAAGTGTGGCTTCTGGCCGGTAGGATATAAGAACTTGTCGAGGTGTAACATATAAAAGTTGTATGAAATAGTAATAATATCGAAAAAAAAAATCGTGTCTATAAAACCGTGTCAAGTTTGGCGCCTGGCCGGCAGAGGGCGCTAGTGTCTATAAACCGTGTTAAGTGTGGCTTCTGGCCGGCAGGTGGCGCTAGTGTCTATAAAACCGTGTTGAGTGTGGCTTCTGGCCGGCAGAGGGCGCTAGTGTCTGTAAATTCGTGTCAAGTTTGGCGTCTGGCCGGCAGAGGGCGCTAGTGTCTATAAAACCGTGTCAAGTTTGGCGCCTGGCCGGCAGAGGGCGCTAGTGTCTATAAAACCGTGTTAAGTGTGGCTTCTGGCCGGCAGAGGGCGCTAGTATCTATAAAGCCGTGTCGAGTTTGGCGCCTGGCCAGCAGAGGGCGCTAGTGTCTATAAAACCGTGTTAAGTTTGGCGCCTGGCCGGCAGAGGGCGCTAGTGTCTATAAACCGTGTTAAGTGTGGCGTTTGGCTGGTAGAGGGCGCTAGTGTCTATAAAACCGTGTTAACTTTGGCGTTTGGCCGGCAGAGGGCGCTAGTGTCTATAAAACCGTGATAAGTTTGGCGTTTGGCCGGCAGAGGGCGCTAGTGTCTATAAAACCGTGTTTAGTTTGTCTTCTGGCCGGCAGGTGGCGCTAGTGTCTATAAAACCGTGTTAAGTGTGGCTTCTGGCCGGCAGAGGGCGCTAGTGTCTATAAAACCGTGTTTAGTTTGTCTTCTGGCCGGCAGGTGGCGCTAGTGTCTATAAAACCGTGTCAAGTTTGGCGCCTGGCCGGCAGGTGGCGCTAGTGTCTATGAAACCGTGTTAAGTTTGTCTGTTGGCCGGCAGAGGGCGCTAGTGTCTATAAAACCGTGTCAAGTTTGGCGCCTGGCCGGCAGAGGGCGCTAGTGTCTATCAAACCGTGTTAAGTGTGGCTTCTGGCCGGCAGAGGGCGCTAGTGTCTGTAAAATCGTGTCAAGTTTGGCGTCTGGCCGGCAGAGGGCGCCAGTGTCAGTAAATTCGTGTCAAGTTTGGCGTCTGGCCGGCAGAGGGCGCTAGTGTCTATAAAACCGTGTCAAGTGTGGCGCCTGGCCGGCAGAGGGCGCTAGTGTCTATAAACCGTGTTAAGTGTGTCTTCTGGCCGGCAGGTGGCGCTAGTGTCTATAAAACCGTGTTGAGTGTGGCGTCTGGCCGGCAGAGGGCGCTAGTGTCTATAAAACCGTGTCAAGTTTGGCGCCTGGCCGGCAGAGGGCGCTAGTGTCTATAAAACCGTGTTAAGTGTGGCTTCTGGCCGGCAGAGGGCGCTAGTATCTATAAAGCCGTGTCGAGTTTGGCGCCTGGCCGGCAGAGGGCGCTAGTGTCTATAAAACCGTGTTAAGTTTGGCGCCTGGCCGGCAGAGGGCGCTAGTGTCTATAAACCGTGTTAAGTGTGGCGTTTGGCTGGTAGAGGGCGCTAGTGTCTATAAAACCGTGTTAAGTTTGGCGTTTGGCCGGCAGAGGGCGCTAGTGTCTATAAAACCGTGATAAGTTTGGCGTTTGGCCGGCAGAGGGCGCTAGTGTCTATAAAACCGTGTTTAGTTTGTCTTCTGGCCGGCAGGTGGCGCTAGTGTCTATAAAACCGTGTTAAGTGTGGCTTCTGGCCGGCAGAGGGCGCTAGTGTCTATAAAACCGTGTTTAGTTTGTCTTCTGGCCGGCAGGTGGCGCTAGTGTCTATGAAACCGTGTTAAGTTTGTCTGTTGGCCGGCAGAGGGCGCTAGTGTCTATAAAACCGTGTTGAGTGTGGCTTCTGGCCGGCAGAGGGCGGTAGTGTCTGTAAATTCGTGTTTAGTTTGTCTTCTGGCCGGCAGGTGGCGCTAGTGTCTATAAAACCGTGTCAAGTTTGGCGCCTGGCCGGCAGGTGGCGCTAGTGTCTATAAAACCGTGTTAAGTTTGTCTGTTTGCCGGCAGAGGGCGCTAGTGTCTATAAAACCGTGTTAAGTTTGGCATTTGGACAACAGGTGGCGCTAGTGTCTATAAAACCGTGTTTAGTTTTTCTTCTGGCCGGTAGGATATAAGAACTTGTCGAGGTGTAACATATAAAAGTTGTATGAAATAGTAATAATATCGAAAAAAAAAAATCGTGTCTATAAAACCGTGTTTAGTTTGTCTTCTGGCCGGTAGGATATAAGAACTTGTCGAGGTGTAACATATAAAAGTTGTATGAAATAGTAATAATATCGAAAAAAAAAAAATCGTGCCTATAAAACCGTGTCAAGTTTGGCGCCTGGCCGGCAGAGGGCGCTAGTGTCTATAAACCGTGTTTAGTTTGTCTTCAGGCCGGCAGAGGGCGCTAGTGTCTATAAAACCGTGTTAAGTGTGGCTTCTGGCCGGTAGGATATAAGAACTTGTCGAGGTGTAACATATAAAAGTTGTATGAAATAGTAATAATATCGAAAAAAAAAAATCGTGTCTATAAAACCGTGTCAAGTTTGGCGCCTGGCCGGCAGAGGGCGCTAGTGTCTATAAACCGTGTTAAGTGTGGCTTCTGGCCGGCAGGTGGCGCTAGTGTCTATAAAACCGTGTTGAGTGTGGCTTCTGGCCGGCAGAGGGCGCTAGTGTCTGTAAATTCGTGTCAAGTTTGGCGTCTGGCCGGCAGAGGGCGCTAGTGTCTATAAAACCGTGTCAAGTTTGGCGCCTGGCCGGCAGAGGGCGCTAGTGTCTATAAAACCGTGTTAAGTGTGGCTTCTGGCCGGCAGAGGGCGCTAGTATCTATAAAGCCGTGTCGAGTTTGGCGCCTGGCCAGCAGAGGGCGCTAGTGTCTATAAAACCGTGTTAAGTTTGGCGCCTGGCCGGCAGAGGGCGCTAGTGTCTATAAACCGTGTTAAGTGTGGCGTTTGGCTGGTAGAGGGCGCTAGTGTCTATAAAACCGTGTTAACTTTGGCGTTTGGCCGGCAGAGGGCGCTAGTGTCTATAAAACCGTGATAAGTTTGGCGTTTGGCCGGCAGAGGGCGCTAGTGTCTATAAAACCGTGTTTAGTTTGTCTTCTGGCCGGCAGGTGGCGCTAGTGTCTATAAAACCGTGTTAAGTGTGGCTTCTGGCCGGCAGAGGGCGCTAGTGTCTATAAAACCGTGTTTAGTTTGTCTTCTGGCCGGCAGGTGGCGCTAGTGTCTATAAAACCGTGTCAAGTTTGGCGCCTGGCCGGCAGGTGGCGCTAGTGTCTATGAAACCGTGTTAAGTTTGTCTGTTGGCCGGCAGAGGGCGCTAGTGTCTATAAAACCGTGTCAAGTTTGGCGCCTGGCCGGCAGAGGGCGCTAGTGTCTATAAAACCGTGTTAAGTGTGGCTTCTGGCCGGCAGAGGGCGCTAGTGTCTGTAAAATCGTGTCAAGTTTGGCGTCTGGCCGGCAGAGGGCGCCAGTGTCAGTAAATTCGTGTCAAGTTTGGCGTCTGGCCGGCAGAGGGCGCTAGTGTCTATAAAACCGTGTCAAGTGTGGCGCCTGGCCGGCAGAGGGCGCTAGTGTCTATAAACCGTGTTAAGTGTGTCTTCTGGCCGGCAGGTGGCGCTAGTGTCTATAAAACCGTGTTGAGTGTGGCGTCTGGCCGGCAGAGGGCGCTAGTGTCTATAAAACCGTGTCAAGTTTGGCGCCTGGCCGGCAGAGGGCGCTAGTGTCTATAAAACCGTGTTAAGTGTGGCTTCTGGCCGGCAGAGGGCGCTAGTATCTATAAAGCCGTGTCGAGTTTGGCGCCTGGCCGGCAGAGGGCGCTAGTGTCTATAAAACCGTGTTAAGTTTGGCGCCTGGCCGGCAGAGGGCGCTAGTGTCTATAAACCGTGTTAAGTGTGGCGTTTGGCTGGTAGAGGGCGCTAGTGTCTATAAAACCGTGTTAAGTTTGGCGTTTGGCCGGCAGAGGGCGCTAGTGTCTATAAAACCGTGATAAGTTTGGCGTTTGGCCGGCAGAGGGCGCTAGTGTCTATAAAACCGTGTTTAGTTTGTCTTCTGGCCGGCAGGTGGCGCTAGTGTCTATAAAACCGTGTTAAGTGTGGCTTCTGGCCGGCAGAGGGCGCTAGTGTCTATAAAACCGTGTTTAGTTTGTCTTCTGGCCGGCAGGTGGCGCTAGTGTCTATAAAACCGTGTCAAGTTTGGCGCCTGGCCGGCAGGTGGCGCTAGTGTCTATGAAACCGTGTTAAGTTTGTCTGTTGGCCGGCAGAGGGCGCTAGTGTCTATAAAACCGTGTCAAGTTTGGCGCCTGGCCGGCAGAGGGCGCTAGTGTCTATAAAACCGTGTTAAGTGTGGCTTCTGGCCGGCAGAGGGCGCTAGTGTCTGTAAAATCGTGTCAAGTTTGGCGTCTGGCCGGCAGAAGGCGCCAGTGTCAGTAAATTCGTGTCAAGTTTGGCGTCGGGCCGGCAGAGGGCGCTAGTGTCTATAAAACCGTGTCAAGTGTGGCGCCTGGCCGGCAGAGGGCGCTAGTGTCTATAAACCGTGTTAAGTGTGTCTTCTGGCCGGCAGGTGGCGCTAGTGTCTATAAAAGCGTGTTGAGTGTGGCTTCTGGCCGGCAGAGGGCGCTAGTGTCTGTAAATTCGTGTCAAGTTTGGCGTCTGGCCGGCAGAGGGCGCAAGTGTCTATAAAACCGTGTCAAGTTTGGCGCATGGCCGGCAGAGGGCGCTAGTATCTATAAAGCCGTGTCGAGTTTGGCGCCTGGCCGGCAGAGGGCGCTAGTGTCTATAAAACCGTGTTAAGTTTGGCGCCTGGCCGGCAGAGGGCGCTAGTGTCTATAAACCGTGTTTAGTTTGTCTTCAGGCCGGCAGAGGGCGCTAGTGTCTATAAAACCGTGTTAAGTGTGGCTTCTGGCCGGCAGAGGGCGCTAGTGTCTGTAAATTCGTGTTTAGTTTGTCTTCTGGCCGGCAGGTGACGCTAGTGTCTATAAAACCGTGTCAAGTTTGGCGCCTGGCCGGCAGGTGGCGCTAGTGTCTATAAAACCGTGTTAAGTTTGTCTGTTGGCCGGCAGAGGGCGCTAGTGTCTATAAAACCGTGTTAAGTTTGGCATTTGGACAACAGGTGGCGCTAGTGTCTATAAAACCGTGTTTAGTTTTTCTTCTGGCCAGTAGGATATAAGAACTTGTCGAGGTGTAACATATAAAAGTTGTATGAAATAGTAATAATATCGAAAAAAAAAAATCGTGTCTATAAAACCGTGTTTAGTTTGTCTTCTGGCCGGTAGGATATAAGAACTTGTCGAGGTGTAACATATAAAAGTTGTATGAAATAGTAATAATATCGAAAAAAAAAAAAAATCGTGTCTATAAAACCGTGTCAAGTTTGGCGCCTGGCCGGCAGAGGGCGCTAGTGTCTATAAACCGTGTTTAGTTTGTCTTCAGGCCGGCAGAGGGCGCTAGTGTCTATAAAACCGTGTTAAGTGTGGCTTCTGGCCGGTAGGATATAAGAACTTGTCGAGGTGTAACATATAAAAGTTGTATGAAATAGTAATAATATCGAAAAAAAAAATCGTGTCTATAAAACCGTGTCAAGTTTGGCGCCTGGCCGGCAGAGGGCGCTAGTGTCTATGAACCGTGTTTAGTTTGTCTTCAGGCCGGCAGAGGGCGCTAGTGTCTATAAAACCGTGTTTAGTTTGTATTCTGGCCGGCAGGTGGCGCTAGTGTCTATAAAACCGTGTCAAGTTTGGCGCCTGGCCGGCAGGTGGCGCTAGTGTCTATAAAACCGTGTCAAGTTTGTCTGTTGGCCGGCAGAGGGCGCTAGTGTCTATAAAACCGTGTCAAGTTTGGCGCCTGGCCGGCAGAGGGCGCTAGTGTCTATAAAACCGTGTTAAGTGTGGCTTCTGGCCGGCAGAGGGCGCTAGTGTCTGTAAATTCGTGTCAAGTTTGGCGTCTGGCCGGCAGAGGGCGCTAGTGTCAGTAAATTCGTGTCAAGTTTGGCGTCTGGCCGGCAGAGGGCGCTAGTGTCTATAAAACCGTGTCAAGTTTGGCGCCTGGCCGGCAGAGGGCGCTAGTGTCTATAAACCGTGTTGAGTGTGGCTTCTGGCCGGCAGGTGGCGCTAGTGTCTATAAAACCGTGTTAAGTGTGGCTTCTGGCCGGCAGAGGGCGCTAGTGTCTGTAAATTCGTGTTAAGTGTGGCTTCTGGCCTGCAGCGGGCGCTAGTATCTATAAAACCGTATCGAGTTTGGCACCTGGCCGGCAGAGGGCGCTAGTGTCTATAAAACCGTGTTAAGTTTGGCGCCTGGCCGGCAGAGGGCGCTAGTGTCTATAAACCGTGTTTAGTTTGTCTTCAGGCCGGCAGAGGGCGCTAGTGTCTATAAAACCGTGTTTAGTTTTTCTTCTGGCCGGTAGGATATAAGAACTTATCGAGGTGTAACATATAAAAGTTGTATGAAATAGTAATAATATCGAAAAAAAAAAAATCGTGTCTATAAAACCGTGTCAAGTTTGGCGCCTAGCCGGCAGAGGGCGCTAGTGTCTATAAACCGTGTTTAGTTTGTCTTCAGGCCGGCAGAGGGCGCTAGTGTCTATAAAACCGTGTTAAGTGTGGCTTCTGGCCGGTAGGATATAAGAACTTGTCGAGGTGTAACATATAAAAGTTGTATGAAATAGTAATAACATCGAAAAAAAAAAATCGTGTCTATAAAACCGTGTCAAGTTTGGCGCCTGGCCGGCAGATGGCGCTAATATCTATAAACCGTGTTTAGTTTGTCTTCTGGCCGGCAGAGGGCGCTAGTGTCTGTAAATTCGTGTTAAGTGCGGCTTCTGGCCGGCAGAGGGCGCTAGTGTCTATAAAACCGTAATTAGTTTGTCTTCTGGCCGGCAGGTGGCGCTAGTGTCTATAAAACCGTGTTAAGTGTGGCTTCTGGCCGGCAGAGTGCGCTAGTGTCTGTAAAATCGTGTCAAGTTTGGCGTCTGGCCGGCAGAGGGCACTAGTGTCAGTAAATTCGTGTCAAGTTTGGCGTCTGGCCGGCAGAGGGCGCTAGTGTCTATAAAACCGTGTCAAGTGTGGCGCCTGGCCGGCAGAGGGCGCTAGTGTCTATAAACCGTGTTAAGTGTGGCTTCTGGCCGACAGGTGGCGCTAGTGTCTATAAAACCGTGTTGAGTGTGGCTTCTGGCCGGCAGAGGGCGCTAGTGTCTGTAAATTCGTGTCAAGTTTGGCGTCTGGCCGGCAGAGGGCGCTAGTGTCTATAAAACCGGGTCAAGTTTGGCGCCTGGCCGGCAGAGGGCGCTAGTGTCTATAAAACCGTGTTAAGTGTGGCTTCTGGCCGGCAGAGGGCGCTAGTATCTATAAAGCCGTGTCGAGTTTGGCGCCTGGTCGGCAGAGGGCGCTAGTGTCTATAAAACCGTGTTAAGTTTGGCTTCTGGCAGGCAGAGTGCGCTAGTGTCTGTAAAATCGTGTCAAGTTTGGCGTCTGGCCGGCAGAGGGCACTAGTGTCAGTAAATTCGTGTCAAGTTTGGCGTCTGGCCGGCAGAGGGCGCTAGTGTCTATAAAACCGTGTCAAGTGTGGCGCCTGGCCGGCAGAGGGCGCTAGTGTCTATAAACCGTGTTAAGTGTGGCTTCTGGCCGACAGGTGGCGCTAGTGTCTATAAAACCGTGTTGAGTGTGGCTTCTGGCCGGCAGAGGGCGCTAGTGTCTGTAAATTCGTGTCAAGTTTGGCGTCTGGCCGGCAGAGGGCGCTAGTGTCTATAAAACCGGGTCAAGTTTGGCGCCTGGCCGGCAGAGGGCGCTAGTGTCTATAAAACCGTGTTAAGTGTGGCTTCTGGCCGGCAGAGGGCGCTAGTATCTATAAAGCCGTGTCGAGTTTGGCGCCTGGTCGGCAGAGGGCGCTAGTGTCTATAAAACCGTGTTAAGTTTGGCGCCTGGCCGGCAGAGGGCGCTAGTGTCTATAAAACCGTGTTAAGTGTGGCTTCTGGCCGGCAGAGGGCGCTAGTGTCTGTAAATTCCTGTAGAGTGTGGCTTCTGGCCGGCAGAGGGCGCTAGTGTCTATAAAACCGTGTTAAGTTTGGCGTTTGGCCAACAGGTGGCGCTAGTGTCTATAAAACCGTGTTTAGTTTTTCTTCTGGCCGGTAGGATATAAGAACTTGTCAAGGTGTAACATATAAAAGTTGTATGAAATAGTAATAATATCGAAAAAAAAAAAATCGTGTCTATAAAACCGTGTCAAGTTTGGCGCCTAGCCGGCAGAGGGCGCTAGTGTATATAAACCGTGTTTAGTTTGTCTTCAGGTTATCAGAGGGCGCTAGTGTCTATAAAACCGTGTTAAGTGTGGCTTCTGGCCGGCAGAGGGCGCTAGTGTCTGTAAAATCGTGTCAAGTTTGGCGTCTGGCCGGCAGAGGGCGCTAGTGTCAGTAAATTCGTGTCAAGTTTGGCGTCTGGCCGGCAGAGGGCGCTAGTGTCTATAAAACCGTGTCAAGTGTGGCGCCTGGCCGGCAGAGGGCGCTAGTGTCTATAAACCGTGTTAAGTGTGGCTTCTGGCCGGCAGGTGGCGCTAGTGTCTATAAAACCGTGTTGAGTGTGGCTTCTGGCCGGCAGAGGGCGCTAGTGTCTGTAAATTCGTGTCAAGTTTGGCGTCTGGCCGGCAGAGGGCGCTAGTGTCTATAAAACCGTGTCAAGTTTGGCGCATGGCCGGCAGAGGGCGCTAGTATCTATAAAGCCGTATCGAGTTTGGCGCCTGGCCGGCAGAGGGCGCTAGTGTCTATAAAACCGTGTTAAGTTTGGCGCCTGGCCGGCAGAGGGCGCTAGTGTCTGTAAATTCGTGTAAAGTGTGGCTTCGGGCCGGCAGAGGGCGCTAGTGTCTATAAAACCGTGTTAAGTTTGGCGTTTGGCGAACAGGTGGCGCTAGTGTGTATAAAACCGTGTTTAGTTTTTCTTCTGGCCGGTAGGATATAAGAACTTGTCGAGGTGTAACATATAAAAGTTGTATGAAATAGTAATAATATCGAAAAAAAAAAAATCGTGTCTATAAAACCGTGTTTAGTTTGTCTTCTGGCCGGTAGGATATAAGAACTTGTCAAGGTGTAACATATAAAAGTTGTATGAAATAGTAATAATATCGAAAAAAAAAATCGTGTCTATAAAACCGTGTCAAGTTTGGCACCTAGCCGGCAGAGGGCGCTAGTGTCTATAAAACCGTGTTAAGTGTGGCTTCTGGCCGGTAGGATATAAGAACTTGTCGAGGTGTAACATATAAAAGTTGTATGGAATAGTAATAATATCGAAAAAAAAAATCGTGTCTATAAAACCGTGTCAAGTTTGGCGCCTGGCCGGCAGAGGGCGCTAGTGTCTATAAACCGTGTTTAGTTTGTCTTCAGGCCGGCAGAGGGCGCTAGTGTCTATAAAACCGTGTTAAGTGTGGCTTCTGGCCGGCAGAGGGCGCTAGTGTCTGTAAATTCGTGTTTAGTTTGTCTTCTGGCCGGCAGGTGGCGCTAGTGTCTATAAAGCCGTGTCAAGTTTGGCGCCTGGCCGGCAGGTGGCGCTAGTGTCTATAAAACCGTGTTAAGTTTGTCTGTTGGCCGGCAGAGGGCGCTAGTGTCTATAAAACCGTGTTAAGTTTGGCATTTGGTCAACAGGTGGCGCTAGTGTCTATAAAACCGTGTTTAGTTTTTCTTCTGGCCGGTAGGATATAAGAACTTGTCGAGGTGTAACATATAAAAGTTGTATGAAATAGAAATAATATCGAAAAAAAAAATCGTGTCTATAAAACCGTGTTTAGTTTGTCTTCTGGCCGGTAGGATATAAGAACTTGTCGAGGTGTAACATATAAAAGTTGTATGAAATAGTAATAATATCGAAAAAAAAATAAAAATCGTGTCTATAAAACCGTGTCAAGTTTGGCGCCTGGCCGGCAGAGGGCGCTAGTGTCTATAAACCGTGTTTATTTTGTCTTCAGGCCGGCAGAGGGCGCTAGTGTCTATAAAACCGTGTTAAGTGTGGCTTCTGGCCGGTAGGATATAAGAACTTGTCGAGGTGTAACATATAAAAGTTGTATGAAATAGTAATAATATCGAAAAAAAAAATCGTGTCTATAAAACCGTGTCAAGTTTGGCGCCTGGCCGGCAGAGGGCGCTAGTATCTATGAACCGTGTTTAGTTTGTCTTCAGGCCGGCAGAGGGCGCTAGTGTCTATAAAACCGTGTTCAGTTTGTCTTCTGGCCGGCAGGTGGCGCTAGTGTCTATAAAACCGTGTTAAGTGTGGCTTCTGGCCGGCAGAGGGCGCTAGTGTCTATAAAACCGTGTTTAGTTTGTCTTCTGGCCGGTAGGATATAAGAACTTGTCAAGGTGTAACATATAAAAGTTGTATGAAATAGTAATAATATCGAAAAAAAAAAATCGTGTCTATAAAACCGTGTCAAGTTTGGCACCTAGCCGGCAGAGGGCGCTAGTGTCTATAAAACCGTGTTAAGTGTGGCTTCTGGCCGGTAGGATATAAGAACTTGTCGAGGTGTAACATATAAAAGTTGTATGGAATAGTAATAATATCGAAAAAAAAAAAATCGTGTCTATAAAACCGTGTCAAGTTTGGCGCCTGGCCGGCAGAGGGCGCTAGTGTCTATAAACCGTGTTTAGTTTGTCTTCAGGCCGGCAGAGGGCGCTAGTGTCTATAAAACCGTGTTAAGTGTGGCTTCTGGCCGGCAGAGGGCGCTAGTGTCTGTAAATTCGTGTTTAGGTTGTCTTCTGGATGGCAGGTGGCGCTAGTGTCTATAAAACCGTGTTAAGTTTGTCTGTTGGCCGGCAGAGGGCGCTAGTGTCTATAAAACCGTGTTAAGTTTGGCATTTGGACAACAGGTGGCGCTAGTGTCTATAAAACCGTGTTTAGTTTTTCTTCTGGCCGGTAGGATATAAGAACTTGTCGAGGTGTAACATATAAAAGTTGTATGAAATAGTAATAATATCGAAAAAAAAAAATCGTGTCTATAAAACCGTGTTTAGTTTGTCTTCTGGCCGGTAGGATATAAGAACTTGTCGAGGTGTAACATATAAAAGTTGTATGAAATAGTAATAATATCGAAAAAAAAAAAAATCGTGTCTATAAAACCGTGTCAAGTTTGGCGCCTGGCCGGCAGAGGGCGCTAGTGTCTATAAACCGTGTTTAGTTTGTCTTCAGGCCGGCAGAGGGCGCTAGTGTCTATAAAACCGTGTTAAGTGTGGCTTCTGGCCGGTAGGATATAAGAACTTGTCGAGGTGTAACATATAAAAGTTGTATGAAATAGTAATAATATCGAAAAAAAAAATCGTGTCTATAAAACCGTGTCAAGTTTGGCGCCTGGCCGGCAGAGGGCGCTAGTGTCTATGAACCGTGTTTAGTTTGTCTTCAGGCCGGCAGAGGGCGCTAGTGTCTATAAAACCGTGTTTAGTTTGTCTTCTGGCCGGCAGGTGGCGCTAGTGTCTATGAAACCGTGTTAAGTGTGGCTTCTGGCCGGTAGGATATAAGAACTTGTCGAGGTGTAACATATAAAAGTTGTATGAAATAGTAATAATATCGAAAAAAAAAATCGTGTCTATAAAACCGTGTCAAGTTTGGCGCCTGGCCGGCAGAGGGCGCTAGTGTCTATGAACCGTGTTTAGTTTGTCTTCAGGCCGGCAGAGGGCGCTAGTGTCTATAAAACCGTGTTCAGTTTGTCTTCTGGCCGGCAGGTGGCGCTAGTGTCTATAAAACCGTGTTAAGTGTGGCTTCTGGCCGGCAGAGGGCGCTAGTGTCTATAAAACCGTGTTTAGTTTGTCTTCTGG
>NW_026614156.1:0-18962 GCF_026230105.1 Diorhabda sublineata | reverse complement strand
TTTGACCTCAAAGGGCTTCAATCGATGTTATTCGATGATATCTGACAAAGTTAGATGCAAACTCACTCAAATATATGAGAAATGTTGAAATTCGACTTCAAATTAGGAAGATAGACTTTGAAAATTTTCAATTATTACAAAGTGACAGTTAACCTCAATGGGCTTCAATGGATGTTATTCGATGATATCTGACAAAGTTAGATGCAAACTCACTCAAATATATGAGAAATGTTGAAATGCGACTTCAAATTAGGAAGATAGACTTTGAAAATTTTCAATTATTACAAAGTGACAGTTGACCTCAATGGGCTTCAATCGATGTTATTCGATGATATCTGACAAAGTTAGATGCAAACTCACTCAAATATATGAGAAATGTTGAAATGCGACTTCAATTAGGAAGATAGACTTTGAAAATTTTCAATTATTACAAAGTGACAGTTGACCTCAATGGGCTTCAAAGGATGTTATTCGATGATATCTGACAAAGTTAGATGCAAACTCACTCGAATATATGAGAAATGTTGAAATGCGACTTCAAATTAGGAAGATAGACTTTGAAAATTTTCAATTATTACAAAGTGACAGTTAACCTCAATGGGCTTCAATGGATGTTATTTGATGATATCTGACAAATATAGATGCAAACTCAGTCAAATATATGAGAAATGTTGAAATTCGACTTCAAATTAGGAGATAAACTTTGAAAATTTTCAATTATTACAAAGTGACAGTTGACCTGAATGGGCTTCAATGGAAGTTATTCGATGATATCTGACAAAGTTAGATGCTAACTCACTCAAATATATGAGAAATGTTGAAATTCGACTTCAAATTAGGAAGATAGACTTTGAAAATTTTCAATTATTACAAAGTGACAGTTGACCTCAATGGGCTTCAATGGATGTTATTCGATGATATCTGACAAAGTTAGATGCAAACTCACTCAAATATTTGAGAAATGTTGAAATTCGACTTCAAATTAGGAAGATAGACTTTGAAAATTTTCAATTATTACAAAGTGACAGTTGACCTCAATGGGCTTCAATGGATGTTATTCGATGATATCTGACAAAGTTAGATGCAAACTCACTCGAATATATGAGAAATGTTGAAATGCGACTTCAATTTAGGAAGATAGACTTTGAAAATTTTCAATTATTACAAAGTGACAGTTGACCTCAATGGGCTTCAATGGATGTTATTCGATGATATCTGACAAAGTTAGATGCAAACTCACTCAAATATATGAGAAATGTTGAAATGCGACTTCAAATTAGGAAGATAGACTTTGAAAATTTTCAATTATTACAAAGTGACAGTTGACATCAATGGGCTTCAAAGGATGTTATTCGATGATATCTGACAAAGTTAGATGCAAACTCACTCGAATATATGAGAAATGTTGAAATGCGACTTCAAATTAGGAAGATAGACTTTGAAAATTTTCAATTATTACAAAGTGACAGTTGACCTCAAAGGGCTTCAATCGATGTTATTCGATGATATCTGACAAAGTTAGATGCAAACTCACTCCAATATATGAGAAATGTTGAAATGCGACTTCAAATTAGGAAGATAGACTTTGAAAATTTTCAATTATTACAAAGTGACAGTTGACCTCAATGGGCTTCAATCGATGTTATTCGATGATATCTGACAAAGTTAGATGCAAACTCACTCAAATATATGAGAAATGTTGAAATGCGACTTCAAATTAGGAAGATAGACTTTGAAAATTTTCAATTATTACAAAGTGACAGTTGACCTCAATGGGCTTCAATGGATGTTATTCGATGATATCTGATAAAGTTAGATGCAAACTCACTCGAATATATGAGAAATGTTGAAATGCGACTTCAATTTAGGAAGATAGACTTTGAAAATTTTCAATTATTACAAAGTGACTGTTGACCTCAAAGGGCTTCAATCGATGTTATTCGATGATATCTGACAAAGTTAGATGCAAACTCACTCAAATATATGAGAAATGTTGAAATGCGACTTCAAATTAGGAAGATAGACTTTGAAAATTTTCAATTATTACAAAGTGACAGTTGACCTCAATGGGCTTCAATGGATGTTATTCGATGATATCTGACAAAGTTAGATGCAAACTCAGTCAAATATATGAGAAATGTTGAAATTCGACTTCAAATTAGGAAGATAGACTTTGAAAATTTTCAATTATTACAAAGTGACAGTTGACCTCAATGGGCTTCAATCGATGTTATTCGATGATATCTGACAAAGTTAGATGCAAACTCACTCAAATATATGAGAAATGTTGAAATGCGACTTCAAATTAGGAAGATAGACTTTGAAAATTTTCAATTATTACAAAGTGACAGTTGACCTCAATGGGCTTCAATGGATGTTATTCGATGATATCTGACAAAGTTAGATGCAAACTCACTCAAATATATGAGAAATGTTGAAATGCGACTTCAAATTAGGAAGATAGACTTTGAAAATTTTCAATTATTACAAAGTGACAGTTGACCTCAAACGGCTTCAATCTATTTTATTCGATGATATCTGACAAAGTTAGATGCAAACTCACTCAAATATATGAGAAATGTTGAAATGCGACTTCAAATTAGGAAGATAGACTTTGAAAATTTTCAATTATTACAAAGTGACAGTTGACCTCAATGGGCTTCAATGGATGTTATTCGATGATATCTGACAAAGTTAGATGCAAACTCACTCGAATATATGAGAAATGTTGAAATGCGACTTCAAATTAGGAAGATAGACTTTGAAAATTTTCAATTATTACAAAGTGACAGTTGACCTCAATGGGCTTCAATCGATGTTATTCGATGATATCTGACAAAGTTAGATGCAAACTCACTCAAATATATGAGAAATGTTGAAATGCGACTTCAAATTAGGAAGATAGACTTTGAAAATTTTCAATTATTACAAAGTGACAGTTGACCTCAAAGGGCTTCAATCGATGTTATTCGATGATATCTGACAAAGTTAGGTGCAAACTCACTCAAATATATGAGAAATGTTGAAATTCGACTTCAAATTAGGAAGATAGACTTTGAAAATTTTCAAATATTACAAAGTGACAGTTGACCTCAATGGGCTTCAATGGATGTTATTCGATGATATCTGACAAAGTTAGATGCTAACTCACTCAAATATATGAGAAATGTTGAAATTCGACTTCAAATTAGGAAGATAGACTTTGAAAATTTTCAAATATTACAAAGTGACAGTTGACCTCAATGGGCTTCAATGGATGATATTCGATGATATCTGACAAAGTTAGATGCAAACTCACTCAAATATTTGAGAAATGTTGAAATTCGACTTCAAATTAGGAAGATAGACTTTGAAAATTTTCAATTATTACAAAGTGACAGTTGACCTCAATGGGCTTCAATGGATGTTATTCGATGATATCTGACAAAGTTAGATGCAAACTCACTCGAATATGTGAGAAATGTTGAAATGCGACTTCAAATTAGGAAGATAGACTTTGAAAATTTTCAATTATTACAAAGTGACAGTTGACCTCAATGGGCTTCAATGGATGTTATTCGATGATATCTGACAAATATAGATGCAAACTCACTCAAATATATGAGAAATGTTGAAATTTGACTTCAAATTAGGAAGATAGACTTTGAAAATTTTCAAATATTACAAAGTGACAGTTGACCTCAATGGGCTTCAATGGATGTTATTCGATGATATCTGACAAAGTTAGATGCAAACTCACTCAAATATATGAGAAATGTTGAAATTCGACTTCAAATTAGGAAGATAGACTTTGAAAATTTTCAATTATTACAAAGTGACAGTTGACCTCAATGGGCTTCAATGGATGTTATTCGATGATATCTGACAAAGTTAGATGCAAACTCACTCAAATGTATGAGAAATGTTGAAATGCGACTTCAAATTAGGAAGATAGACTTTGAAAATTTTCAAATATTACAAAGTGACAGTTGACCTCAATGGGCTTCAATGGATGTTATTCGATGATATCTGACAAAGTTAGATGCAAATTCACTCAAATATTTGAGAAATGTTGAAATTCGACTTCAAATTAGGAAGATAGACTTTGAAAATTTTCAAATATTACAAAGTGACAGTTGACCTCAATGGGCTTCAATGGATGTTATTCGATGATATCTGACAAAGTTAGATGCTAACTCACTCAAATATATGAGAAATGTTGAAATTCGACTTCAAATTAGGAAGATAGACTTTGAAAATTTTCAAATATTACAAAGTGACAGTTGACCTCAATGGGCTTCAATGGATGATATTCGATGATATCTGACAAAGTTAGATGCAAACTCACTCAAATATTTGAGAAATGTTGAAATTCGACTTCAAATTAGGAAGATAGACTTTGAAAATTTTCAATTATTACAAAGTGACAGTTGACCTCAATGGGCTTCAATGGATGTTATTCGATGATATCTGACAAAGTTAGATGCAAACTCACTCGAATATATGAGAAATGTTGAAATGCGACTTCAATTTAGGAAGATAGACTTTGAAAATTTTCAATTATTACAAAGTGACAGTTGACATCAAAGGGCTTCAATCGATGTTATTCGATGATATCTGACAAAGTTAGATGCAAACTCACTCGAATATATGAGAAATGTTGAAATGCGACTTCAAATTAGGAAGATAGACTTTGAAAATTTTCAATTATTACAAAGTGGCAGTTAACCTCAATGGGCTTCAATGGATGTTATTCGATGATATCTGACAAAGTTAGATGCAAACTCACTCAAATATATGAGAAATGTTGAAATTCGACTTCAAATTAGGAAGATAGACTTTGAAAATTTTCAAATATTACAAAGTGACAGTTGACCTCAATGGGCTTCAATGGATGTTATTCGATGATATCTGACAAAGTTAGATGCAAACTCACTCAAATATATGAGAAATGTTGAAATGCGACTTCAAATTAGGAAGATAGACTTTGATAGAATTTTCAATTATTACAAAGTGACAGTTGACCTCAATGGGCTTCAAAGGATGTTATTCGATGATATCTGACAAAGTTAGATGCAAACTCACTCGAATATATGAGAAATGTTGAAATGCGACTTCAAATTAGAAAGATAGACTTTGAAAATTTTCAAAGTGACAGTTGACCTCAATGGGCTTCAATGGATGTTATTCGATGATATCTGACAAAGTTAGATGCAAACTCACTCAAATATATGAGAAATGTTAAATTCGACTTCAAATTAGGAAGATAGACTTTGAAATTTTCAATTATTACAAAGTGACAGTTGACCTCAATGGGCTTCAATCGATGTTATTCGATGATATCTGACAAAGTTAGATGCAAACTCACTCAAATATATGAGAAATGTTGAAATGCGACTTCAATTAGGAAGATAGACTTTGAAAATTTTCAATTATTACAAAGTGACAGTTGACCTCAATGGGCTTCAAAGGATGTTATTCGATGATATCTGACAAAGTTAGATGCAAACTCACTCGAATATATGAGAAATGTTGAAATGCGACTTCAAATTAGGAAGATAGACTTTGAAAATTTTCAATTATTACAAAGTGACAGTTAACCTCAATGGGCTTCAATGGATGTTATTTGATGATATCTGACAAATATAGATGCAAACTCAGTCAAATATATGAGAAATGTTGAAATTCGACTTCAAATTAGGAGATAAACTTTGAAAATTTTCAATTATTACAAAGTGACAGTTGACCTGAATGGGCTTCAATGGAAGTTATTCGATGATATCTGACAAAGTTAGATGCAAACTCACTCGAATATATGAGAAATGTTGAAATGCGACTTCAAATTAGGAAGATAGACTTTGAAAATTTTCAATTATTACAAAGTGACAGTTGACCTCAATGGGCTTCAATGGATGTTATTCGATGATATCTGACAAAGTTAGATGCAAACTCAGTCAAATATATGAGAAATGTTGAAATTCGACTTCAAATTAGGAAGATAGACTTTGAAAATTTTCAAATATTACAAAGTGACAGTTGACCTCAAAGGGCTTCAATCGATGTTATTCGATGATATCTGACAAAGTTAGATGCAAACTCACTCAAATATATGAGAAATGTTGAAATTCGACTTCAAATTAGGAGATAGACTTTGAATTTTTTCAATTATTACAAAGTGACAGTTGACCGGAATGGGCTTCAATGGATGTTATTCGATGATATCTGACAAAGTTAGGTGCAAACTCACTCAAATATATGAGAAATGTTGAAATGCGACTTCAAATTAGGAAGATAGACTTTGAAAATTTTCAATTATTACAAAGTGACAGTTAACCTCAATGGGCTTCAATGGATGTTATTTGATGATATCTGACAAATATAGATGCAAACTCAGTCAAATATATGAGAAATGTTGAAATTCGACTTCAAATTAGGAGATAAACTTTGAAAATTTTCAATTATTACAAAGTGACAGTTGACCTGAATGGGCTTCAATGGATGTTATTCGATGATATCTGACAAAGTTAGATGCAAACTCAGTCAAATATATGAGAAATGTTGAAATTCGACTTCAAATTAGGAAGATAGACTTTGAAAATTTTCAAATATTACAAAGTGACAGTTGACCTCAAAGGGCTTCAATCGATGTTATTCGATGATATCTGACAAAGTTAGATGCAAACTCACTCAAATATATGAGAAATGTTGAAATTCGACTTCAAATTAGGAGATAGACTTTGAAAATTTTCAATTATTACAAAGTGACAGTTGACCGGAATGGGCTTCAATGGATGTTATTCGATGATATCTGACAAAGTTAGGTGCAAACTCACTCAAATATATGAGAAATGTTGAAATGCGACTTCAAATTAGGAAGATAGACTTTGAAAATTTTCAATTATTACAAAGTGACAGTTAACCTCAATGGGCTTCAATGGATGTTATTCGATGATATCTGACAAATATAGATGCAAACTCAGTCAAATATATGAGAAATGTTGAAATTCGACTTCAAATTAGGAAGATAGACTTTGAAAATATACAATTATTACAAAGTGACAGTTGACCTCAATGGGCTTCAATGGATGTTATTCGATGATATCTGACAAAGTTAGATGCAAACTCACTCAAATATATGAGA
The DNA here is from genome assembly GCF_026230105.1 of Diorhabda sublineata. Classification (NCBI taxonomy): domain Eukaryota; kingdom Metazoa; phylum Arthropoda; class Insecta; order Coleoptera; family Chrysomelidae; genus Diorhabda; species Diorhabda sublineata. The sequence goes on along the minus strand of NW_026614156.1, from coordinate 11,842 downwards.
AATGTTGAAATTCGACTTCAAATTAGGAGATAGACTTTGAAAATTTTCAATTATTACAAAGTGACAGTTGACCGGAATGGGCTTCAATGGATGTTATTCGATGATATCTGACAAAGTTAGGTGCAAACTCACTCAAATATATGAGAAATGTTGAAATGCGACTTCAAATTAGGAAGATAGACTTTGAAAATTTTCAATTATTACAAAGTGACAGTTAACCTCAATGGGCTTCAATGGATGTTATTTGATGATATCTGACAAATATAGATGCAAACTCAGTCAAATATATGAGAAATGTTGAAATTCGACTTCAAATTAGGAGATAAACTTTGAAAATTTTCAATTATTACAAAGTGACAGTTGACCTGAATGGGCTTCAATGGATGTTATTCGATGATATCTGACAAAGTTAGATGCAAACTCACTCAAATATATGAGAAATGTTGAAATTCGACTTCAAATTAGGAAGATAGACTTTGAAAATTTTCAAATATTACAAAGTGACAGTTGACCTCAAAGGGCTTCAATCGATGTTATTCGATGATATCTGACAAAGTTAGATGCAAACTCACTCAAATATATGAGAAATGTTGAAATTCGACTTCAAATTAGGAGATAGACTTTGAAAATTTTCAATTATTACAAAGTGACAGTTGACCGGAATGGGCTTCAATGGATGTTATTCGATGATATCTGACAAAGTTAGGTGCAAACTCACTCAATATATGAGAAATGTTGAAATGCGACTTCAAATTAGGAAGATAGACTTTGAAAATTTTCAATTATTACAAAGTGACAGTTAACCTCAATGGGCTTCAATGGATGTTATTTGATGATATCTGACAAATATAGATGCAAACTCAGTCAAATATATGAGAAATGTTGAAATTCGACTTCAAATTAGGAGATAAACTTTGAAAATTTTCAATTATTACAAAGTGACAGTTGACCTGAATGGGCTTCAATGGATGTTATTCGATGATATCTGACAAAGTTAGATGCAAACTCAGTCAAATATATGAGAAATGTTGAAATTCGACTTCAAATTAGGAAGATAGACTTTGAAAATTTTCAAATATTACAAAGTGACAGTTGACCTCAAAGGGCTTCAATCAATGTTATTCGATGATATCTGACAAAGTTAGATGCAAACTCACTCAAATATATGAGAAATGTTGAAATTCGACTTCAAATTAGGAGATAGACTTTGAAAATTTTCAATTATTACAAAGTGACAGTTAACCTCAATGGGCTTCAATGGATGTTATTCGATGATATCTGACAAATATAGATGCAAACTCAGTCAAATATATGAGAAATGTTGAAATTCGACTTCAAATTAGGAAGATAGACTTTGAAAATATACAATTATTACAAAGTGACAGTTGACCTCAATGGGCTTCAATGGATGTTATTCGATGATATCTGATAAAGTTAGATGCAAACTCACTCAAATATATGAGAAATGTTGAAATTCGACTTCAAATTAGGAGATAGACTTTGAAAATTTTCAATTATTACAAAGTGACAGTTGACCTGAATGGGCTTCAATGGATGTTATTCGATGATATCTGACAAAGTTAGATGCAAACTCACTCGAATATATGAGAAATGTTGAAATGCGACTTCAAATTAGGAAGATAGACTTTGAAAATTTTCAATAATTACAAAGTGACAGTTGACCTCAATGGGCTTCAATGGATGTTATTCGATGATATCTGACAAAGTTAGATGCAAACTCACTCGAATATATGAGAAATGTTGAAATGCGACTTCAAATTAGGAAGATAGACTTTGAAAATTTTCAATTATTACAAAGTGACAGTTGACCTCAATGGGCTTCAATGGATGTTATTCGATGATATCTGACAAAGTTAGATGCAAACTCACTCAAATATATGAGAAATGTTGAAATGCGACTTCAATTAGGAAGATAGACTTTGAAAATTTTCAATTATTACAAAGTGACAGTTGACCTCAATGGGCTTCAAAGGATGTTATTCGATGATATCTGACAAAGTTAGATGCAAACTCACTCGAATATATGAGAAATGTTGAAATGCGACTTCAAATTAGGAAGATAGACTTTGAAAATTTTCAATTATTACAAAGTGACAGTTAACCTCAATGGGCTTCAATGGATGTTATTTGATGATATCTGACAAATATAGATGCAAACTCAGTCAAATATATGAGAAATGTTGAAATTCGACTTCAAATTAGGAGATAAACTTTGAAAATTTTCAATTATTACAAAGTGACAGTTGACCTGAATGGGCTTCAATGGAAGTTATTCGATGATATCTGACAAAGTTAGATGCAAACTCACTCGAATATATGAGAAATGTTGAAATGCGACTTCAAATTAGGAAGATAGACATTGAAAATTTTCAATTATTACAAAGTGACAGTTGACCTCAATGGGCTTCAATGGATGTTATTCGATGATATCTGACAAAGTTAGATGCAAACTCAGTCAAATATATGAGAAATGTTGAAATTCGACTTCAAATTAGGAAGATAGACTTTGAAAATTTTCAAATATTACAAAGTGACAGTTGACCTCAAAGGGCTTCAATCGATGTTATTCGATGATATCTGACAAAGTTAGATGCAAACTCACTCAAATATATGAGAAATGTTGAAATTCGACTTCAAATTAGGAGATAGACTTTGAAAATTTTCAATTATTACAAAGTGACAGTTGACCGGAATGGGCTTCAATGGATGTTATTCGATGATATCTGACAAAGTTAGGTGCAAACTCACTCAAATATATGAGAAATGTTGAAATGCGACTTCAAATTAGGAAGATAGACTTTGAAAATTTTCAATTATTACAAAGTGACAGTTAACCTCAATGGGCTTCAATGGATGTTATTTGATGATATCTGACAAATATAGATGCAAACTCAGTCAAATATATGAGAAATGTTGAAATTCGACTTCAAATTAGGAGATAAACTTTGAAAATTTTCAATTATTACAAAGTGACAGTTGACCTGAATGGGCTTCAATGGATGTTATTCGATGATATCTGACAAAGTTAGATGCAAACTCAGTCAAATATATGAGAAATGTTGAAATTCGACTTCAAATTAGGAAGATAGACTTTGAAAATTTTCAAATATTACAAAGTGACAGTTGACCTCAAAGGGCTTCAATCGATGTTATTCGATGATATCTGACAAAGTTAGATGCAAACTCACTCAAATATATGAGAAATGTTGAAATTCGACTTCAAATTAGGAGATAGACTTTGAAAATTTTCAATTATTACAAAGTGACAGTTGACCGGAATGGGCTTCAATGGATGTTATTCGATGATATCTGACAAAGTTAGGTGCAAACTCACTCAAATATATGAGAAATGTTGAAATGCGACTTCAAATTAGGAAGATAGACTTTGAAAATTTTCAATTATTACAAAGTGACAGTTAACCTCAATGGGCTTCAATGGATGTTATTTGATGATATCTGACAAATATAGATGCAAACTCAGTCAAATATATGAGAAATGTTGAAATTCGACTTCAAATTAGGAGATAAACTTTGAAAATTTTCAATTATTACAAAGTGACAGTTGACCTGAATGGGCTTCAATGGATGTTATTCGATGATATCTGACAAAGTTAGATGCAAACTCAGTCAAATATATGAGAAATGTTGAAATTCGACTTCAAATTAGGAAGATAGACTTTGAAAATTTTCAAATATTACAAAGTGACAGTTGACCTCAAAGGGCTTCAATCAATGTTATTCGATGATATCTGACAAAGTTAGATGCAAACTCACTCAAATATATGAGAAATGTTGAAATTCGACTTCAAATTAGGAGATAGACTTTGAAAATTTTCAATTATTACAAAGTGACAGTTAACCTCAATGGGCTTCAATGGATGTTATTCGATGATATCTGACAAATATAGATGCAAACTCAGTCAAATATATGAGAAATGTTGAAATTCGACTTCAAATTAGGAAGATAGACTTTGAAAATATACAATTATTACAAAGTGACAGTTGACCTCAATGGGCTTCAATGGATGTTATTCGATGATATCTGACAAAGTTAGATGCAAACTCACTCAAATATATGAGAAATGTTGAAATTCGACTTCAAATTAGGAGATAGACTTTGAAAATTTTCAATTATTACAAAGTGACAGTTGACCTGAATGGGCTTCAATGGATGTTATTCGATGATATCTGACAAAGTTAGATGCAAACTCACTCGAATATATGAGAAATGTTGAAATGCGACTTCAAATTAGGAAGATAGACTTTGAAAATTTTCAATTATTACAAAGTGACAGTTGACCTCAATGGGCTTCAATGGATGTTATTCGATGATATCTGACAAAGTTAGATGCAAACTCACTCGAATATATGAGAAATGTTGAAATGCGACTTCAAATTAGGAAGATAGACTTTGAAAATTTTCAATTATTACAAAGTGACAGTTGACCTCAATGGGCTTCAATGGATGTTATTCGATGATATCTGACAAAGTTAGATGCAAACTCAGTCAAATATATGAGAAATGTTGAAATTCGACTTCAAATTAGGAAGATAGACTTTGAAAATTTTCAAATATTACAAAGTGACAGTTGACCTCAAAGGGCTTCAATCGATGTTATTCGATGATATCTGACAAAGTTAGATGCAAACTCACTCGAATATATGAGAAATGTTGAAATGCGACTTCAAATTAGGAAGATAGACTTTGAAAATTTTCAATTATTACAAAGTGACAGTTGACCTCAATGGGCTTCAATGGATGTTATTCGATGATATCTGACAAAGTTAGATGCAAACTCAGTCAAATATATGAGAAATGTTGAAATGCGACTTCAAATTAGGAAGATAGACTTTGAAAATTTTCAATTATTACAAAGTGACAGTTGACCTCAATGGGCTTCAATGGATGTTATTCGATGATATCTGACAAAGTTAGATGCAAACTCAGTCAAATATATGAGAAATGTTGAAATTCGACTTCAAATTAGGAAGATAGACTTTGAAAATTTTCAAATATTACAAAGTGACAGTTGACCTCAAAGGGCTTCAATCGATGTTATTCGATGATATCTGACAAAGTTAGATGCAAACTCACTCGAATATATGAGAAATGTTGAAATGCGACTTCAAATTAGGAAGATAGACTTTGAAAATTTTCAATTATTACAAAGTGACAGTTGACCTCAATGGGCTTCAATCGATGTTATTCGATGATATCTGACAAAGTTAGATGCAAACTCACTCAAATATATGAGAAATGTTGAAATGCGACTTCAAATTAGGAAGATAGACTTTGAAAATTTTCAATTATTACAAAGTGACAGTTGACCTCAAACGGCTTCAATCTATTTTATTCGATGATATCTGACAAAGTTAGATGCAAACTCACTCAAATATATGAGAAATGTTGAAATGCGACTTCAAATTAGGAAGATAGACTTTGAAAATTTTCAATTATTACAAAGTGACAGTTGACCTCAATGGGCTTCAATGGATGTTATTCGATGATATCTGACAAAGTTAGATGCAAACTCAGTCAAATATATGAGAAATGTTGAAATGCGACTTCAAATTAGGAAGATAGACTTTGAAATTTTCAATTATTACAAAGTGACAGTTGACCTCAATGGGCTTCAATGGATGTTATTCGATGATATCTGACAAAGTTAGATGCAAACTCAGTCAAATATATGAGAAATGTTGAAATTCGACTTCAAATTAGGAAGATAGACTTTGAAAATTTTCAATTATTACAAAGTGACAGTTGACCTCAATGGGCTTCAATCGATGTTATTCGATGATATCTGACAAAGTTAGATGCAAACTCACTCAAATATATGAGAAATGTTGAAATGCGACTTCAAATTAGGAAGATAGACTTTGAAAATTTTCAATTATTACAAAGTGACAGTTGACCTCAAACGCTTCAATCTATTTTATTCGATGATATCTGACAAAGTTAGATGCAAACTCACTCAAATATATGAGAAATGTTGAAATGCGACTTCAAATTAGGAAGATAGACTTTGAAAATTTTCAATTAATTACAAAGTGACAGTTGACCTCAATGGGCTTCAATCGATGTTATTCGATGATATCTGACAAAGTTAGATGCAAACTCACTCAAATATATGAGAAATGTTGAAATGCGACTTCAAATTAGGAAGATAGACTTTGAAAATTTTCAAATATTACAAAGTGACAGTTGACCTCAATGGGCTTCAATCGATGTTATTCGATGATATCTGACAAAGTTAGATGCAAACTCACTCAAATATATGAGAAATGTTGAAATGCGACTTCAAATTAGGAAGATAGACTTTGAAAATTTTCAAATATTACAAAGTGACAGTTGACCTCAATGGGCTTCAATGGATGATATTCGATGATATCTGACAAAGTTAGATGCAAACTCACTCAAATATTTGAGAAATGTTGAAATTCGACTTCAAATTAGGAAGATAGACTTTGAAAATTTTCAAATATTACAAAGTGACAGTTGACCTCAATGGGCTTCAATGGATGATATTCGATGATATCTGACAAAGTTAGATGCAAACTCACTCAAATATATGAGAAATGTTGAAATGCGACTTCAAATTAGGAAGATAGACTTTGAAAATTTTCAATTATTACAAAGTGACAGTTGACCTCAAAGGGCTTCAATCGATGTTATTCGATGATATCTGACAAAGTTAGATGCAAACTCACTCAAATATATGAGAAATGTTGAAATGCGACTTCAAATTAGGAAGATAGACTTTGAAAATTTTCAATTATTACAAAGTGACAGTTGACCTCAATGGGCTTCAATCGATGTTATTCGATGATATCTGACAAAGTTAGATGCAAACTCACTCAAATATATGAGAAATGTTGAAATGCGACTTCAAATTAGGAAGATAGACTTTGAAAATTTTCAAATATTACAAAGTGACAGTTGACCTCAATGGGCTTCAATCGATGTTATTCGATGATATCTGACAAAGTTAGATGCAAACTCACTCAAATATATGAGAAATGTTGAAATGCGACTTCAAATTAGGAAGATAGACTTTGAAAATTTTCAAATATTACAAAGTGACAGTTGACCTCAATGGGCTTCAATGGATGTTATTCGATGATATCTGACAAAGTTAGATGCAAACTCACTCAAATATTTGAGAAATGTTGAAATTCGACTTCAAATTAGGAAGATAGACTTTGAAAATTTTCAATTATTACAAAGTGACAGTTGACCTCAAAGGGCTTCAATCGATGTTATTCGATGATATCTGACAAAGTTAGATGCAAACTCACTCAAATATATGAGAAATGTTGAAATTCGACTTCAAATTAGGAAGATAGACTTTGAAAATTTTCAAATATTACAAAGTGACAGTTGACCTCAATGGGCTTCAATGGATGTTATTCGATGATATCTGACAAAGTTAGATGCAAACTCACTCGAATATATGAGAAATGTTGAAATGCGACTTCAAATTAGGAAGATAGACTTTGAAAATTTTCAATTGTTACAAAGTGACAGTTGACCTCAATGGGCTTCAATGGATGTTATTCGATGATATCTGACAAATATAGATGCAAACTCACTCAAATATATGAGAAATGTTGAAATTCGACTTCAAATTAGGAAGATAGACTTTGAAAATTTTCAATTATTACAAAGTGACAGTTGACCTCAAATGGCTTCAATCGATGTTATTCGATGATATCTGACAAAGTTAGATGCAAACTCACTCAAATATTTGAGAAATGTTGAAATTCGACTTCAAATTAGGAAGATAGTCTTTGAAAATTTTCAATTATTACAAAGTGACAGTTGACCTCAAAGGGCTTCAATCGATGTTATTCGATGATATCTGACAAAGTTAGATGCAAACTCACTCAAATATATGAGAAATGTTGAAATTCGACTTCAAATTAGGAAGATAGACTTTGAAAATTTTCAAATATTACAAAGTGACAGTTGACCTCAATGGGCGTCAATGGATGATATTCGATGATATCTGACAAAGTTAGATGCAAACTCACTCGAATATATGAGAAATGTTGAAATGCGACTTCAATTTAGGAAGATAGACTTTGAAAATTTTCAATTATTACAAAGTGACAGTTGACCTCAAAGGGCTTCAATCGATGTTATTCGATGATATCTGACAAAGATAGATGCAAACTCACTCAAATATAAGAGAAATGTTGAAATGCGACTTCAAATTAGGAAGATAGACTTTGAAAATTTTCAAATATTACAAAGTGACAGTTGACCTCAATGGGCTTCAATGGATGATATTCGATGATATCTGACAAAGTTAGATGCAAACTCACTCAAATATATGAGAAATGTTGAAATGCGACTTCAAATTAGGAAGATAGACTTTGAAAATTTTCAATTATTACAAAGTGACAGTTGACCTCAATGGGCTTCAATCGATGTTATTCGATGATATCTGACAAAGTTAGATGCAAACTCACTCAAATATATGAGAAATGTTGAAATTCGACTTCAAATTAGGAAGATAGACTGAAAATTTTCAATTATTACAAAGTGACAGTTGACCTCAATGGGCTTCAATCGATGTTATTCGATGATATCTGACAAAGTTAGATGCAAACTCACTCAAATGTATGAGAAATGTTGAAATGCGACTTCAAATTAGGAAGATAGACTTTGAAAATTTTCAATTATTACAAAGTGACAGTTGACATCAATGGGCTTCAAAGGATGTTATTCGATGATATCTGACAAAGTTAGATGCAAACTCACTCCAATATATGAGAAATGTTGAAATGCGACTTCAAATTAGGAAGATAGACTTTGAAAATTTTCAATTATTACAAAGTGACAGTTGACCTCAATGGGCTTCAATCGATGTTATTCGATGATATCTGACAAAGTTAGATGCAAACTCACTCAAATATATGAGAAATGTTGAAATGCGACTTCAAATTAGGAAGATAGACTTTGAAAATTTTCAATTATTACAAAGTGACAGTTGACCTCAAAGGGCTTCAATCGATGTTATTCGATGATATCTGACAAAGTTAGATGCAAACTCACTCAAATATATGAGAAATGTTGAAATTCGACTTCAAATTAGGAAGATAGACTTTGAAAATTTTCAAATATTACAAAGTGACAGTTGACCTCAATGGGCTTCAATGGATGATATTCGATGATATCTGACAAAGTTAGATGCAAACTCACTCAAATATTTGAGAAATGTTGAAATTCGACTTCAAATTAGGAAGATAGACTTTGAAAATTTTCAATTATTACAAAGTGACAGTTGACCTCAATGGGCTTCAATGGATGTTATTCGATGATATCTGACAAAGTTAGATGCAAATTCACTCAAATATTTGAGAAATGTTGAAATTCGACTTCAAATTAGGAAGATAGACTTTGAAAATTTTCAATTATTACAAAGTGACAGTTGACCTCAATGGGCTTCAATGGATGTTATTCGATGATATCTGACAAAGTTAGATGCAAACTCACTCGAATATATGAGAAATGTTGAAATGCGACTTCAATTTAGGAAGATAGACTTTGAAAATTTTCAATTATTACAAAGTGACAGTTGACCTCAATGGGCTTCAATGGATGTTATTCGATGATATCTGACAAAGTTAGATGCAAACTCACTCAAATATATGAGAAATGTTGAAATGCGACTTCAAATTAGGAAGATAGACTTTGAAAATTTTCAATTATTACAAAGTGACAGTTGACCTCAAAGGGCTTCAATCGATGTTATTCGATGATATCTGACAAAGTTAGATGCAAACTCACTCCAATATATGAGAAATGTTGAAATGCGACTTCAAATTAGGAAGATAGACTTTGAAAATTTTCAATTATTACAAAGTGACAGTTGACCTCAATGGGCTTCAATGGATGTTATTCGATGATATCTGACAAAGTTAGATGCAAACTCACTCAAATATTTGAGAAATGTTGAAATTCGACTTCAAATTAGGAAGATAGACTTTGAAAATTTTCAATTATTACAAAGTGACAGTTGACCTCAATGGGCTTCAATGGATGTTATTCGATGATATCTGACAAAGTTAGATGCAAACTCACTCGAATATATGAGAAATGTTGAAATGCGACTTCAATTTAGGAAGATAGACTTTGAAAATTTTCAATTATTACAAAGTGACAGTTGACATCAATGGGCTTCAAAGGATGTTATTCGATGATATCTGACAAAGTTAGATGCAAACTCACTCGAATATATGAGAAATGTTGAAATGCGACTTCAAATTAGGAAGATAGACTTTGAAAATTTTCAATTATTACAAAGTGACAGTTGACCTCAATGGGCTTCAATGGATGTTATTCGATGATATCTGACAAAGTTAGATGCAAACTCACTCAAATATTTGAGAAATGTTGAAATTCGACTTCAAATTAGGAAGATAGACTTTGAAAATTTTCAATTATTACAAAGTGACAGTTGACCTCAAAGGGCTTCAATCGATGTTATTCGATGATATCTGACAAAGTTAGATGCAAACTCACTCCAATATATGAGAAATGTTGAAATGCGACTTCAAATTAGGAAGATAGACTTTGAAAATTTTCAATTATTACAAAGTGACAGTTGACCTCAATGGGCTTCAATCGATGTTATTCGATGATATCTGACAAAGTTAGATGCAAACTCACTCAAATATATGAGAAATGTTGAAATGCGACTTCAAATTAGGAAGATAGACTTTGAAAATTTTCAATTATTACAAAGTGACAGTTGACCTCAATGGGCTTCAATGGATGTTATTCGATGATATCTGATAAAGTTAGATGCAAACTCACTCGAATATATGAGAAAATGTTGAAATGCGACTTCAATTTAGGAAGATAGACTTTGAAAATTTTCAATTATTACAAAGTGACTGTTGACCTCAAAGGGCTTCAATCGATGTTATTCGATGATATCTGACAAAGTTAGATGCAAACTCACTCAAATATATGAGAAATGTTGAAATGCGACTTCAAATTAGGAAGATAGACTTTGAAAATTTTCAATTATTACAAAGTGACAGTTGACCTCAATGGGGCTTCAATGGATGTTATTCGATGATATCTGACAAAGTTAGATGCAAACTCACTCGAATATATGAGAAATGTTGAAATGCGACTTCAAATTAGGAAGATAGACTTTGAAAATTTTCAATTATTACAAAGTGACAGTTGACCTCAATGGGCTTCAATGGATGTTATTCGATGATATCTGACAAAGTTAGATGCAAACTCAGTCAAATATATGAGAAATGTTGAAATTCGACTTCAAATTAGGAAGATAGACTTTGAAAATTTTCAATTATTACAAAGTGACAGTTGACCTCAATGGGCTTCAATCGATGTTATTCGATGATATCTGACAAAGTAAGATGCAAACTCACTCAAATATATGAGAAATGTTGAAATGCGACTTCAAATTAGGAAGATAGACTTTGAAAATTTTCAATTATTACAAAGTGACAGTTGACCTCAAACGGCTTCAATCTATTTTATTCGATGATATCTGACAAAGTTAGATGCAAACTCACTCAAATATATGAGAAATGTTGAAATGCGACTTCAAATTAGGAAGATAGACTTTGAAAATTTTCAATTATTACAAAGTGACAGTTGACCTCAAAGGGCTTCAATCGATGTTATTCGATGATATCTGACAAAGTTAGATGCAAACTCACTCAAATATATGAGAAATGTTGAAATGCGACTTCAAATTAGGAAGATAGACTTTGAAAATTTTTCAATTATTACAAAGTGACAGTTGACCTCAAAGGGCTTCAATCGATGTTA
>NW_026614155.1:300000-401018 GCF_026230105.1 Diorhabda sublineata | reverse complement strand
TTCTTTCTTCCTAATTTGAAGTCGGATTTCAACATTTCTTATATATTTGAGTGCGTTTGCATCTATCTTTGTCAGATATCGTCGATTAACATTAATTGGAGTCCATTGAGGTCGATTGTCACTTTGTATTGATTGAACATTTTCAAAGTCTATCTTCGTAATTTGAAGTCGAATTTCAACATTTCTTATATATTTCAGTGCGTTTGCATCTATCTTTGTCAGATATCGTCGATTAACATTCATTGAAGCCCATTGAGGTCGATTGTCACTTTGTATTGGTTGAAAATTTTCAAAGTCTATCTTCCTAATTTGAAGTCGAATTTCAACATTTCTTATATATTTGAGTGAGTTTGCAACTAACTTCGTCAGATATCGTCGATTAACATCCATTGAAGCCCATTGAGGTCGATTGTCACTTTGTATTGGTTGAAAATTTTCAAAGTCTATCTTCCTAATTTGAAGTCGAATTTCAACATTTCTTATATATTTCAGTGCGTTTGCAACTAACTTTGTCAGATATCGTTGATTTACATCCATTGAAGCCGTTTGAGGTCGATTGTCACTTTGTGTTGATTGAAAATTTTCAGTCTATCTTCCTAATTTGAAGTCGAATTTCAACATTTCTTATTTATTTGAATGAGTTTGCAACTAAATTTGTCAGATATCGTCGATTAACATCCATTGAAGCCCATTGAGGTCGATTGTCACTTTGTATTGGTTGAAAATTTTCAATGGCTATCTTCCTAATTTGAAGTCGAATTTCAACATTTCTTATATATTTCAGTGCGTTCGCATCTAACTTTGTCAGATATCGTCGATTAACATCCATTGAAGCCCATGGAGGTCGATTGTCACTTTGTATTGGTTGAAAATTTTCAAAGTCTATCTTCCTAATTTGAAGTCGAATTTCAACATTTCTTATATATTTCAGTGCGTTTGCAACTAACTTTGTCAGATATCGTCGATTTACATCCATTGAAGCCGTTTGAGGAAGATTGTCACTTTGTGTTGATTGAAAATTTTCAGTCTATCTTCCTAATTTGAAGTCGAATTTCAACATTTCTTATTTATTTGAATGAGTTTGCAACTAAATTTGTCAGATATCGTCGATTAACATCCATTGAAGCCCATTGAGGTCGATTGTCACTTTGTATTGGTTGAAAATTTTCAATGTCTATCTTCCTAATTTGGAGTCGAATTTCAACATTCCCTATATATTTCAGTGCGTTTGCATCTAACTTTGTCAGATATCGTCAATTAACATTCATTGAAGCCCATTGAGGTCGATTGTCACTTTGTGTTGATTGAGAATTTTCAAAGTCTATCTTCGTAATTTGAAGTCGAATTCCAAAATTTCTTATATATTTGAGTGAGTTTGCAACTAACTTTGTCAGATATCGTCGATTAACATCCATTGATGCCCAGTGATGTCGATTGTCACTTCGTATTGGTTGAAAATTTTCAAAGTCTATCTTCCTAATTTTAAGTCCAATTTCAACATTTCTTATATATTTGAGTGGGTTTGCCACTAACTTTGTCAGATATCGTCGATTTACATCCATTGGAGCCATTTGAGGTCGATTGTCACTTTGTGTTGATTGAAAATTTTCAAAGTCTATCTTCCTAATTTGGAGTCGAATTTCAACATTCCTTATATTTTTGAGTGATTTTGCATCTAACTTTGTCAGATATCGTAGATTTACATCCATTGGAGCCATTTGAGGTCGATTGTCACTTCGTGTTGATTGAAAATTTCCAAAGTCTATCTTCCTAATTTGAAGTCGAATTTCAACATTCCTTATATATTTGAGTGATTTTGCATCTAACTTTGTCAGATATCGTAGATTTACATCCATTGGAGCCATTTGAGGTCGATTGTCACTTTGTGTTGATTGAAAATTTCCAAAGTCTATCTTCCTAATTTGAAGTCGAATTTCAACATTCCTTTTATATTTGTGTGAGTTTGCAACTAACTTTGTCACATATCGTCGATTTACATCCATTGGAGCTATTTGAGGTCGATTGTCACTTTGTGTTGATTGAAAATTTTCAAAGTCTATCTTCCTAATTTGAAGTCGAATTTCAACATTCCTTATATATTTGAGTGATTTTGCATCTAACTTTGTCAGATATCGTAGATTTACATCCATTGGAGCCATTTGAGGTCGATTGTCACTTTGTGTTGATTGAAAATTTCCAAAGTCTATCTTCCTAATTTGAAGTCGAATTTCAACATTCCTTTTATATTTGTGTGAGTTTGCAACTAACTTTGTCACATATCGTCGATTTACATCCATTGGAGCCATTTGAGGTCGATTGTCACTTTGTGTTGATTGAAAATTTTCAAAGTCTATCTTCCTAATTTGAAGTCGAATTCCAACATTTCTTATATATTTGTGTGAGTTTGCAACCAACTTTGTCAGATATCGTCGATTTACATCCATTGAAGCCATTTGAGGTCGATTGTCACTTTGTGTTGATTGAAAATTTTCAAAGTGTATCTTCCTAATTTAAAGTCGAATTTCAACATTCCTTTTATATTTGTGTGAGTTTGCAACTAACTTTGTCACATATCGTCGATTTACATCCATTGGAGCCATTTGAGGTCGATTGTCACTTTGTGTTGATTGAAAATTTTCAAAGTCTATCTTCCTAATTTGAAGTCGAATTTCAACATTTCTTATATATTTGTGTGAGTTTGCAACCAACTTTGTCAGATATCGTCGATTTACATCCATTGATGCCATTTGAGGTCGATTGTCACTTTGTGTTGATTGAAAATTTTCAAAGTGTATCTTCCTAATTTGAAGTCGAATTTCAACATTTCTTATATATTTGAGTGAGTTTGCATCTAACTTTGTCAGATATCGTCGATTTACATCCATTGAAGCCATTTGAGGTCGATTGTCACTTTGTGTTGATTGAGAATTTTCAAATTCTATCTTCCTAATTTGAAGTCGAATTTCAACATTTCTTATATATTTGAGTGAGTTTCCATCTACCTTTGTCAGATATCGTCGATTAACATCCATTGAAGCCATTTGAAGTCGATTGTCACTTTGTGTTGATTGAAAATTATCAAAGTCTATCTTCCTTATTTGAAGTCGAATTTCAACATTTCTTATATATTTGAGTGAGTTTGCAAATAACTATGTCAGATATCGTCGATTTACATCCATTGAAGCCGTTTGAGGTCGATTGTCACTTTGTGTTGATTAAAAATTTTCAGTCTATCTTCCTAATTTGAAGTCGAATTTCAACATTTCTTATATATTTGAGTAAGTTTGCAACTAACTTTGTCAGATATCGTCGATTAACATCCATTGGAGCCCATTGAGGTCGATTGTCACTTTGTATTGGTTGAAAATTTTCAAAGTCTATCTTCCTAATTTGAAGTCGAATTTCAACATTTCTTATATATTTCAGTGCGTTTGCATCTAACTTTGTCAGATATCGTCAATTAACATTCATTGAAGCCCATTGAGGTCGATTGTCACTTTGTGTTGATTGAGAATTTTCAAAGTCTATTTTCCTAATTTGAAGTCGAATTTCAACATTCCTTATATATTTGAGTGATTTTGCATCTAACTTTGTCAGATATCGTAGATTTACATCCATTGGAGCCATTTGAGGTCGATTGTCACTTTGTGTTGATTGAAAATTTCCAAAGTCTATCTTCCTAATTTGAAGTCGAATTCCTTTTATATTTGTGTGAGTTTGCAACTAACTTTGTCACATATCGTCGATTTACCTCCATTGGAGCCATTTGAGGTCGATTGTCACTTTGTGTTGATTGAAAATTTTCAAAGTCTATCTTCCTAATTTGAAGTCGAATTTCAACATTCCTTATATATTTGAGTGATTTTGCATCTAACTTTGTCAGATATCGTAGATTTACATCCATTGGAGCCATTTGAGGTCGATTGTCACTTTGTGTTGATTGAAAATTTCCAAAGTCTATCTTCCTAATTTGAAGTCGAATTTCAACATTCCTTTTATATTTGTGTGAGTTTGCAACTAACTTTGTCACATATCGTCGATTTACATCCATTGGAGCCATTTGAGGTCGATTGTCACTTTGTGTTGATTGAAAATTTTCAAAGTCTATCTTCCTAATTTGAAGTCGAATTCCAACATTTCTTATATATTTGTGTGAGTTTGCAACCAACTTTGTCAGATATCGTCGATTTACATCCATTGAAGCCATTTGAGGTCGATTGTCACTTTGTGTTGATTGAAAATTTTCAAAGTGTATCTTCCTAATTTGAAGTCGAATTTCAACATTCCTTTTATATTTGTGTGAGTTTGCAACTAACTTTGTCACATATCGTCGATTTACATCCATTGGAGCCATTTGAGGTCGATTGTCACTTTGTGTTGATTGAAAATTTTCAAAGTCTATCTTCCTAATTTGAAGTCGAATTTCAACATTTCTTATATATTTGTGTGAGTTTGCAACCAACTTTGTCAGATATCGTCGATTTACATCCATTGATGCCATTTGAGGTCGATTGTCACTTTGTGTTGATTGAAAATTTTCAAAGTGTATCTTCCTAATTTGAAGTCGAATTTCAACATTTCTTATATATTTGAGTGAGTTTGCATCTAACTTTGTCAGATATCGTCGATTTACATCCATTGAAGCCCATTGAGGTCGATTGTCACTTTGTATTGGTTGAAAATTTTCAAAGTCTATCTTCCTAATTTGAAGTCGAATTTCAACATTTCTTATATATTTCAGTGCGTTTGCATCTAACTTTGTCAGATATCGTCAATTAACATTCATTGAAGCCCATTGAGGTCGATTGTCACTTTGTGTTGATTGAGAATTTTCAAAGTCTATCTTCGTAATTTGAAGTCGAATTCCAACATTTCTTATATATTTGAGTGAGTTTGCAACTAACTTCGTCAGATATCGTCGATTAACATCCATTGAAGCCCATTGAGGTCGATTGTCACTTTGTATTGGTTGAAAATTTTCAAAGTCTATCTTCCTAATTTGAAGTCGAATTTCAAGATTTCTTATATATTTCAGTGCGTTTGCATCTAACTTTGTCAGATATCGTCAATTAACATTCATTGAAGCCCATTGAGGTCGATTGTCACTTTGTGTTGATTGAAAATTTTCAAAGTCTATCTTCCTAATTTGAAGTCGAATTTCAACATTCCTCATATATTTGAGTGATTTTGCATCTAACTTTGTCAGATATCGTAGATTTACATCCATTGGAGCCATTTGAGGTCGATTGTCACTTTGTGTGGATTGAAAATTTCCAAAGTCTATCTTCCTAATTTGAAGTCGAATTTCAACATTCCTTTTATATTTGTGTGAGTTTGCAACTAACTTTGTCACATATCGTCGATTTACATCCATTGGAGCCATTTGAGGTCGATTGTCACTTTGTGTTGATTGAAAATTTTCAAAGTGTATCTTCCTAAATTGAAGTCGAATTTCAACATTTCTTATATATTTGAGTGAGTTTGCAACTAACTTTGTCAGATATCGTCGATTTACATCCATAGAAGCCCATTGAGGTCGATTGTCACTTTGTGTTGATTGAACATTTTCAAAGTCTATCTTCCTAATTTGAAGTCGAATTTCAACATTCCTTATATATTTGTGTGAGTTTGCAACTAACTTTGTCACATATCGTCGATTTACATCCATTGGAGCCATTTGAGGTCGATTGTCACTTTGTGTTGATTGAAAATTTCCAAAGTCTTTCTTCCTAATTTGAGTCGAATTTCAACATTTCTTATATATTTGTGTGAGTTTGCAACCAACTTTGTCAGATATCGTCGATTTACATCCATTGATGCCATTTGAGGTCGATTGTCACTTTGTGTTGATTGAAAATTTTCAAAGTCTATCTTCCTAATTTGAAGTCGAATTTCAACATTCCTTATATATTTGAGTGATTTTGCATCTAACTTTGTCAGATATCGTAGATTTACATCCATTGGAGCCATTTGAGGTCGATTGTCACTTTGTGTGGATTGAAAATTTCCAAAGTCTATCTTCCTAATTTGAAGTCGAATTTCAACATTCCTTTTATATTTGTGTGAGTTTGCAACTAACTTTGTCACATATCGTCGATTTATATCCATTGGAGCCATTTGAGGTCGATTGTCACTTTGTGTTGATTGAAAATTTTCAAAGTGTATCTTCCTAATTTGAAGTCGAATTTCAACATTTCTTATATATTTGAGTGAGTTTGCAACTAACTTTGTCAGATATCGTCGATTTACATCCATAGAAGCCCATTGAGGTCGATTGTCACTTTGTGTTGATTGAACATTTTCAAAGTCTATCTTCCTAATTTGAAGTCGAATTTCAACATTCCTTATATATTTGTGTGAGTTTGCAACTAACTTTGTCACATATCGTCGATTTACATCCATTGGAGCCACTTGAGGTCGATTGTCACTTTGTGTTGATTGAAAATTTCCAAAGTCTTTCTTCCTAATTTGAAGTCGAATTTCAACATTTCTTATATATTTGTGTGAGTTTGCAACCAACTTTGTCAGATATCGTCGATTTACATCCATTGAAGCCATTTGAGGTCGATTGTCACTTTGTGTTTATTGAAAATTTTCAAAGTGTATCTTCCTAATTTGAAGTCGAATTTCAACATTTCTTATATATTTGAGAGAGTTTGCAACTAACTTTGTCAGATATCGTCGATTTACATCCATAGAAGCCCATTGAGGTCGATTGTCACTTTGTGTTGATTGAACATTTTCAAAGTCTATCTTCCTAATTTGAAGTCGAATTTCAACATTCCTTATATATTTGTGTGAGTTTGCAACTAACTTTGTCACATATCGTCGATTTACATCCATTGGAGCCATTTGAGGTCGATTGTCACTTTGTGTTGATTGAAAATTTCCAAAGTCTTTCTTCCTAATTTGAAGTCGAATTTCAACATTTCTTATATATTTGTGTGAGTTTGCAACCAACTTTGTCAGATATCGTCGATTTACATCCATTGAAGCCATTTGAGGTCGATTGTCACTTTGTGTTGATTGAAAATTTTCAAAGTGTATCTTCCTAATTTGAAGTCGAATTTCAACATTTCTTATATATTTGAGTGAGTTTGCATCTAACTTTGTCTGATATCGTCGATTTACATCCATTGAAGCCATTTGAGGTCGATTGTCACTTTGTGTTGATTGAGAATTTTCAAATTCTATCTTCCTAATTTGAAGTCGAATTTTAACATTTCTTATATATTTGAGTAAGTTTGCAACTAACTTTGTCAGATATCGTCGATTAACATCCATTGAAGCCCATTGAGGTCGATTGTCACTTTGTATTGGTTGAAAATTTTCAAAGTCTATCTTCCTAATTTGAAGTCGAATTTCAACATTTCTTATATATTTCAGTGCGTTTGCATCTAACTTTGTCAGATATCGTCAATTAACATTCATTGAAGCCCATTGAGGTCGATTGTCACTTTGTGTTGATTGAGAATTTTCAAAGTCTATTTTCCTAATTTGAAGTCGAATTTCAACATTCCTTATATATTTGAGTGATTTTGCATCTAACTTTGTCAGATATCGTAGATTTACATCCATTGGAGCCATTTGAGGTCGATTGTCACTTTGTGTTGATTGAAAATTTCCAAAGTCTATCTTCCTAATTTGAAGTCGAATTTCAACATTCCTTTTATATTTGTGTGAGTTTGCAACTAACTTTGTCACATATCGTCGATTTACCTCCATTGGAGCCATTTGAGGTCGATTGTCACTTTGTGTTGATTGAAAATTTTCAAAGTCTATCTTCCTAATTTGAAGTCGAATTTCAACATTCCTTATATATTTGAGTGATTTTGCTTCTAACTTTGTCAGATATCGTAGATTTACATCCATTGGAGCCGTTTGAGGTCGATTGTCACTTTGTGTTGATTGAAAATTTCCAAAGTCTATCTTCCTAATTTGAAGTCGAATTTCAACATTCCTTTTATATTTGTGTGAGTTTGCAACTAACTTTGTCACATATCGTCGATTTACATCCATTGGAGCCATTTGAGGTCGATTGTCACTTTGTGTTGATTGAAAATTTTCAAAGTCTATCTTCCTAATTTGAAGTCGAATTCCAACATTTCTTATATATTTGTGTGAGTTTGCAACCAACTTTGTCAGATATCGTCGATTTACATCCATTGAAGCCATTTGAGGTCGATTGTCACTTTGTGTTGATTGAAAATTTTCAAAGTGTATCTTCCTAATTTGAAGTCGAATTTCAACATTCCTTTTATATTTGTGTGAGTTTGCAACTAACTTTGTCACATATCGTCGATTTACATCCATTGGAGCCATTTGAGGTCGATTGTCACTTTGTGTTGATTGAAAATTTTCAAAGTCTATCTTCCTAATTTGAAGTCGAATTTCAACATTTCTTATATATTTGTGTGAGTTTGCAACCAACTTTGTCAGATATCGTCGATTTACATCCATTGATGCCATTTGAGGTCGATTGTCACTTTGTGTTGATTGAAAATTTTCAAAGTGTATCTTCCTAATTTGAAGTCGAATTTCAACATTTCTTATATATTTGAGAGAGTTTGCAACTAACTTTGTCAGATATCGTCGATTTACATCCATAGAAGCCCATTGAGATCGATTGTCACTTTGTGTTGATTGAACATTTTCAAAGTCTATCTTCCTAATTTGAAGTCGAATTTCAACATTCCTTATATATTTGTGTGAGTTTGCAACTAACTTTGTCACATATCGTCGATTTACATCCATTGGAGCCATTTGAGGTCGATTGTCACTTTGTGTTGATTGAAAATTTCCAAAGTCTTTCTTCCTAATTTGAAGTCGAATTTCAACATTTCTTATATATTTGTGTGAGTTTGCAACCAACTTTGTCAGATATCGTCGATTTACATCCATTGAAGCCATTTGAGGTCGATTGTCACTTTGTGTTGATTGAAAATTTTCAAAGTGTATCTTCCTAATTTGAAGTCGAATTTCAACATTTCTTATATATTTGAGTGAGTTTGCATCTAACTTTGTCAGATATCGTCGATTTACATCCATTGAAGCCATTTGAGGTCGATTGTCACTTTGTGTTGATTGAGAATTTTCAAATTCTATCTTCCTAATTTGAAGTCGAATTTCAACATTTCTTATATGTTTGAGTGAGTTTCCATCTAACTTTGTCAGATATCGTCGATTTACATCCATTGAAGCCATTTGAGGTCGATTGTCACTTTGTGTTGATTGAAAATTTTCAAAGTGTATCTTCCTAATTTAAAGTCGAATTTCAACATTCCTTTTATATTTGTGTGAGTTTGCAACTAACTTTGTCACATATCGTCGATTTACATCCATTGGAGCCATTTGAGGTCGATTGTCACTTTGTGTTGATTGAGAATTTTCAAATTCTATCTTCCTAATTTGAAGTCGAATTTCAACATTTCTTATATATTTGAGTGAGTTTGCAAATAACTATGTCAGATATCGTCGATTTACATCCATTGAAGCCATTTGAGGTCGATTGTCACTTTGTGTTGATTGAAAATTTTCAAAGTGTATCTTCCTAATTTGAAGTCGAATTTCAACATTCCTCATATATTTGAGTGATTTTGCATCTAACTTTGTCAGATATCGTAGATTTACATCCATTGGAGCCATTTGAGGTCGATTGTCACTTTGTGTGGATTGAAAATTTCCAAAGTCTATCTTCCTAATTTGAAGTCGAATTTCAACATTCCTTTTATATTTGTGTGAGTTTGCAACTAACTTTGTCACATATCGTCGATTTACATCCATTGGAGCCATTTGAGGTCGATTGTCACTTTGTGTTGATTGAAAATTTTCAAAGTGTATCTTCCTAAATTGAAGTCGAATTTCAACATTTCTTATATATTTGAGTGAGTTTGCAACTAACTTTGTCAGATATCGTCGATTTACATCCATAGAAGCCCATTGAGGTCGATTGTCACTTTGTGTTGATTGAACATTTTCAAAGTCTATCTTCCTAATTTGAAGTCGAATTTCAACATTCCTTATATATTTGTGTGAGTTTGCAACTAACTTTGTCACATATCGTCGATTTACATCCATTGGAGCCATTTGGGGTCGATTGTCACTTTTGTTGATTGAAAATTTCCAAAGTCTTTCTTCCTAATTTGAGTCGAATTTCAACATTTCTTATATATTTGTGTGAGTTTGCAACCAACTTTGTCAGATATCGTCGATTTACATCCATTGATGCCATTTGAGGTCGATTGTCACTTTGTGTTGATTGAAAATTTTCAAAGTCTATCTTCCTAATTTGAAGTCGAATTTCAACATTCCTTATATATTTGAGTGATTTTGCATCTAACTTTGTCAGATATCGTAGATTTACATCCATTGGAGCCATTTGAGGTCGATTGTCACTTTGTGTGGATTGAAAATTTCCAAAGTCTATCTTCCTAATTTGAAGTCGAATTTCAACATTCCTTTTATATTTGTGTGAGTTTGCAACTAACTTTGTCACATATCGTCGATTTATATCCATTGGAGCCATTTAAGGTCGATTGTCACTTTGTGTTGATTGAAAATTTTCAAAGTGTATCTTCCTAATTTGAAGTCGAATTTCAACATTTCTTATATATTTGAGTGAGTTTGCAACTAACTTTGTCAGATATCGTCGATTTACATCCATAGAAGCCCATTGAGGTCGATTGTCACTTTGTGTTGATTGAACATTTTCAAAGTCTATCTTCCTAATTTGAAGTCGAATTTCAACATTCCTTATATATTTGTGTGAGTTTGCAACTAACTTTGTCACATATCGTCGATTTACATCCATTGGAGCCATTTGAGGTCGATTGTCACTTTGTGTTGATTGAAAATTTCCAAAGTCTTTCTTCCTAATTTGAAGTCGAATTTCAACATTTCTTATATATTTGTGTGAGTTTGCAACTAACTTTGTCAGATATCGTCGATTTACATCCATAGAAGCCCATTGAGGTCGATTGTCACTTTGTGTTGATTGAACATTTTCAAAGTCTATCTTCCTAATTTGAAGTCGAATTTCAACATTCCTTATATATTTGTGTGAGTTTGCAACTAACTTTGTCACATATCGTCGATTTACATCCATTGGAGCCATTTGAGGTCGATTGTCACTTTGTGTTGATTGAAAATTTCCAAAGTCTTTCTTCCTAATTTGAAGTCGAATTTCAACATTTCTTATATATTTGTGTGAGTTTGCAACCAACTTTGTCAGATATCGTCGATTTACATCCATTGAAGCCATTTGAGGTCGATTGTCACTTTGTGTTGATTGAAAATTTTCAAAGTGTATCTTCCTAATTTGAAGTCGAATTTCAACATTTCTTATATATTTGAGTGAGTTTGCAACTAACTTTGTCAGATATCGTCGATTTACATCCATAGAAGCCCATTGAGGTCGATTGTCACTTTGTGTTGATTGAACATTTTCAAAGTCTATCTTCCTTATTTGAAGTCGAATTTCAACATTCCTTATATATTTGAGTGAGTTTGCAAATAACTATGTCAGATATCGTCGATTTACATCCATTGAAGCCGTTTGAGGTCGATTGTCACTTTGTGTTGATTGAAAATTTTCAGTCTATCTTCCTAATTTGAAATCGAATTTCAACATTTCTTATATATTTGAGTAAGTTTGCAACTAACTTTGTCAGATATCGTCGATTAACATCCATTGAAGCCCATTGAGGTCGATTGTCACTTTGTATTGGATGAAAATTTTCAAAGTCTATCTTCCTAATTTGAAGTCGAATTTCAACATTTCTTATATATTTCAGTGCGTTTGCATCTAACTTTGTCAGATATCGTCAATTAACATTCATTGAAGCCCATTGAGGTCGATTGTCACTTTGTGTGGATTGAAAATTTCCAAAGTCTATCTTCCTAATTTGAAGTCGAATTTCAACATTCCTTTTATATTTGTGTGAGTTTGCAACTAACTTTGTCACATATCGTCGATTTATATCCATTGGAGCCATTTGAGGTCGATTGTCACTTTGTGTTGATTGAAAATTTTCAAAGTGTATCTTCCTAATTTGAAGTCGAATTTCAACATTTCTTATATATTTGAGTGAGTTTGCAACTAACTTTGTCAGATATCGTCGATTTACATCCATAGAAGCCCATTGAGGTCGAATGTCACTTTGTGTTGATTGAACATTTTCAAAGTCTATCTTCCTAATTTGAAGTCGAATTCCAACATTCCCTATATATTTGTGTGAGTTTGCAACTAACTTTGTCACATATCGTCGATTTACATCCATTGGAGCCATTTGAGGTCGATTGTCACTTTGTGTTGATTGAAAATTTCCAAAGTCTTTCTTCCTAATTTGAAGTCGAATTTCAACATTTCTTATATATTTGTGTGAGTTTGCAACCAACTTTGTCAGATATCGTCGATTTACTTCCATTGAAGCCATTTGAGGTCGATTGTCACTTTGTGTTTATTGAAAATTTTCAAAGTGTATTTTCCTAATTTGAAGTCGAATTTCAACATTTCTTATATATTTGAGAGAGTTTGCAACTAACTTTGTCAGATATCGTCGATTTACATCCATAGAACCCCATTGAGGTCGATTGTCACTTTGTGTTGATTGAAAATTTTCAAAGTGTATCTTCCTAATTTAAAGTCGAATTTCAACATTCCTTTTATATTTGTGTGAGTTTGCAACTAACTTTGTCACATATCGTCGATTTACCTCCATTGGAGCCATTTGAGGTCGATTGTCACTTTGTGTTGATTGAAAATTTTCAAAGTCTATCTTCCTAATTTGAAGTCGAATTTCAACATTTCTTATATATTTGTGTGAGTTTGCAACCAACTTTGTCAGATATCGTCGATTTACATCCATTGATGCCATTTGAGGTCGATTGTCACTTTGTGTTGATTGAAAATTTTCAAAGTGTATCTTCCCAATTTGAAGTCGAATTTCAACATTTCTTATATATTTGAGTGAGTTTGCATCTAACTTTGTCAGATATCGTCGATTTACATCCATTGAAGCCATTTGAGGTCGACTGTCACTTTGTGTTGATTGAGAATTTTCAAATTCTATCTTCCTAATTTGAAGTCGAATTTCAACATTTCTTATATATTTGAGTGAGTTTGCAAATAACTATGTCAGATATCGTCGATTTACATCCATTGAAGCCGTTTGAGGTCGATTGTCACTTTGTGTTGATTAAAAATTTTCAAAGTCTATCTTCCTAATTTGAAGTCGAATTTCAACATTTCTTATATATTTGAGTAAGTTTGCAACTAACTTTGTCAGATATCGTCGATTAACATCCATTGAAGCCCATTGAGGTCGATTGTCACTTTGTATTGGTTGAAAATTTTCAAAATCTATCTTCCTAATTTGAAGTCGAATTTCAACATTTCTTATATATTTCAGTGCGTTTGCATCTAACTTTGTCAGATATCGTCAATTAACATTCATTGAAGCCCATTGAGGTCGATTGTCACTTTGTGTTGATTGAGAATTTTCAAAGTCTATTTTCCTAATTTGAAGTCGAATTTCAACATTCCTTATATATTTGAGTGATTTTGCATCTAACTTTGTCAGATATCGTAGATTTACATCCATTGGAGCCATTTGAGGTCGATTGTCACTTTGTGTTGATTGAAAATTTCCAAAGTCTATCTTCCTAATTTGAAGTCGAATTTCAACATTCCTTTTATATTT
This sequence comes from Diorhabda sublineata, assembly GCF_026230105.1. Classification (NCBI taxonomy): domain Eukaryota; kingdom Metazoa; phylum Arthropoda; class Insecta; order Coleoptera; family Chrysomelidae; genus Diorhabda; species Diorhabda sublineata. The sequence goes on along the minus strand of NW_026614155.1, from coordinate 387,318 downwards.
GTGTGAGTTTGCAACGAACTTTGTCACATATCGTCGATTTACCTCCATTGGAGCCATTTGAGGTCGATTGTCACTTTGTGTTGATTGAAAATTTTCAAAGTCTATCTTCCTAATTTGAAGTCGAATTTCAACATTCCTTATATATTTGAGTGATTTTGCATCTAACTTTGTCAGATATCGTAGATTTACATCCATTGGAGCCATTTGAGGTCGATTGTCACTTTGTGTTGATTGAAAATTTCCAAAGTCTATCTTCCTAATTTGAAGTCGAATTTCAACATTCCTTTTATATTTGTGTGAGTTTGCAACTAACTTTGTCACATATCGTCGATTTACATCCATTGGAGCCATTTGAGGTCGATTGTCACTTTGTGTTGATTGAAAATTTTCAAAGTCTATCTTCCTAATTTGAAGTCGAATTCCAACATTTCTTATATATTTGTGTGAGTTTGCAACCAACTTTGTCAGATATCGTCGATTTACATCCATTGAAGCCATTTGAGGTCGATTGTCACATTGTGTTGATTGAAAATTTTCAAAGTGTATCTTCCTAATTTGAAGTCGAATTTCAACATTCCTTTTATATTTGTGTGAGTTTGCAACTAACTTTGTCACATATCGTCGATTTACATCCATTGGAGCCATTTGAGGTCGATTGTCACTTTGTGTTGATTGAAAATTTTCAAAGTCTATCTTCCTAATTTGAAGTCGAATTTCAACATTTCTTATATATTTGTGTGAGTTTGCAACCAACTTTGTCAGATATCGTCGATTTACATCCATTGATGCCATTTGAGGTCGATTGTCACTTTGTATTGGATGAAAATTTTCAAAGTCTATCTTCCTAATTTGAAGTCGAATTTCAACATTTCTTATATATTTCAGTGCGTTTGCATCTAACTTTGTCAGATATCGTCAATTAACATTCATTGAAGCCCATTGAGGTCGATTGTCACTTTGTGTGGATTGAAAATTTCCAAAGTCTATCTTCCTAATTTGAAGTCGAATTTCAACATTCCTTTTATATTTGTGTGAGTTTGCAACTAACTTTGTCACATATCGTCGATTTATATCAATTGGAGCCATTTGAGGTCGATTGTCACTTTGTGTTGATTGAAAATTTTCAAAGTGTATCTTCCTAATTTGAAGTCGAATTTCAACATTTCTTATATATTTGAGTGAGTTTGCAACTAACTTTGTCAGATATCGTCGATTTACATCCATAGAAGCCCATTGAGGTCGATTGTCACTTTGTGTTGATTGAACATTTTCAAAGTCTATCTTCCTAATTTGAAGTCGAATTTCAACATTCCTTATATATTTGTGTGAGTTTGCAACTAACTTTGTCACATATCGTCGATTTACATCCATTGGAGCCATTTGAGGTCGATTGTCACTTTGTGTTGATTGAAAATTTCCAAAGTCTTTCTTCCTAATTTGAAGTCGAATTTCAACATTTCTTATATATTTGTGTGAGTTTGCAACCAACTTTGTCAGATATCGTCGATTTACATCCATTGAAGCCATTTGAGGTCGATTGTCACTTTGTGTTTATTGAAAATTTTCAAAGTGTATCTTCCTAATTTGAAGTCGAATTTCAACATTTCTTATATATTTGAGAGAGTTTGCAACTAACTTTGTCAGATATCGTCGATTTACATCCATAGAAGCCCATTGAGGTCGATTGTCACTTTGTGTTGATTGAACATTTTCAAAGTCTATCTTCCTAATTTGAAGTCGAATTTCAACATTCCTTATATATTTGTGTGAGTTTGCAACTAACTTTGTCACATATCGTCGATTTACATCCATTGGAGCCATTTGAGGTCGATTGTCACTTTGTGTTGATTGAAAATTTCCAAAGTCTTTCTTCCTAATTTGAAGTCGAATTTCAACATTTCTTATATATTTGTGTGAGTTTGCAACCAACTTTGTCAGATATCGTCGATTTACATCCATTGAAGCCATTTGAGGTCAATTGTCACTTTGTGTTGATTGAAAATTTTCAAAGTGTATCTTCCTAATTTGAAGTCGAATTTCAACATTTCTTATATATTTGAGTGAGTTTGCATCTAACTTTGTCAGATATCGTCGATTTACATCCATTGAAGCCATTTGAGGTCGATTGTCACTTTGTGTTGATTGAGAATTTTCAAATTCTATCTTCCTAATTTGAAGTCGAATTTCAACATTTCTTATATGTTTGAGTGAGTTTCCATCTAACTTTGTCAGATATCGTCGATTAACATCCATTGAAGCCATTTGAAGTCGATTGTCACTTTGTGTTGATTGAAAATTATCAAAGTCTATCTTCCTTATTTGAAGTCGAATTTCAACATTTCTTATATATTTGAGTGAGTTTGCAAATAACTATGTCAGATATCGTCGATTTACATCCATTGAAGCCGTTTGAGGTCGATTGTCACTTTGTGTTGATTGAAAATTTTCAGTCTATCTTCCTAATTTGAAGTCGAATTTCAACATTTCTTATATATTTGAGTAAGTTTGCAACTAACTTTGTCAGATATCGTCGATTAACATCCATTGAAGCCCATTGAGGTCGATTGTCACCTTGTATTGGTTGAAAATTTTCAAAGTCTATCTTCCTAATTTGAAGTCGAATTTCAACATTCCTTTTATATTTGTGTGAGTTTGCAACTAACTTCGTCACATATCGTCGATTTACATCCATTGGAGCCATTTGAGGTCGATTGTCACTTTGTATTGATTGAAAATTTTCAAAGTCTATCTTCCTAATTTGAAGTCGAATTCCAACATTTCTTATATATTTGTGTGAGTTGCAACCAACTTTGTCAGATATCGTCGATTTACATCCATTGAAAATTTTCAAAGTGTATCTTCCTAATTTGAAGTCGAATTTCAACATTTCTTATATATTTGAGTGAGTTTGCAACTAAGTTTGTCAGATATCGTCGATTTACATCCATAGAAGCCCATTGAGGTCGATTGTCACTTTGTATTGGTTGAAAATTTTCCAAAGTCTATCTTCGTAATTTGAAGTCGAATTCCAACATTTCTTATATATTTGAGTGAGTTTGCACTTAACTTTGTCAGATATCGTCGATTAACATCCATTGAAGCCCATCGAGGTCGATTGTCACTTTGTATTGGTTGAAAATTTTCAAAGTCTATCTTCGTAATTTGAAGTCGAATTTCAACATTTCTTATTTATTTGAGTGAGTTTGCAACTAACTTTGTCAGATATCGTCGATTTACATCCATTGAAGCCCATTAAGGTCGGTTGTCACTTTGTGTTGATTGAAAATTTTCAAAGTCTATCTTCGTAATTTGAAGTCGAATTTTAACATTTCTTTTATATTTGAGTGAGTTTGCAACTAACTTTGTCAGATATCGTCGATTAATTTCCATTGAAGCCCATTGAGGTCAACTGTCACTTTGTGTTGATTGAGAATTTTCAAAGTCTATCTTCGTAATTTGACGTCGAATTCCAACATTTCTTATATATTTGAGTGAGTTTGCACTTAACTTTGTCAGATATCGTCGATTAACATCCATTGAAGCCCATTGAGGTCGATTGTCACTTTGTATTGGTTGAAAATTTTCAAAGTCTATCTTCGTAATTTGAAGTCGAATTTCAACATTTCTTATATATTTGTGTGAGTTTGCAACCAACTTTGTCAGATATCGTCGATTTACATCCATTGAAGCCATTTGAGGTCGATTGTCACTTTGTGTTGATTGAAAATTTTCAAATTGTATCTTCCTAATTTGAAGTCGAATTTCAACATTTCTTATATATTTGAGTGAGTTTGCAACTAACTTTGTCAGATATCGTCGATTTACATCCATAGAAGCCCATTGAGGTCGATTGTCACTTTGTGTTGATTGAACATTTTCAAAGCCTATCTTCCTAATTTGAAGTCGAATTCCAACATTCCTTATATATTTGTGTGAGTTTGCAACTAACTTTGTCACATATCGTCGATTTACATCCATTGGAGCCATTTGAGGTCGATTGTCACTTTGTGTTGATTGAAAATTTTCAAAGTCTATCTTCCTAATTTGAAGTCGGATTTCAACATTTCTTATATATTTGAGTGAGTTTGCAACTAACTTCGTCAGATATCGTCGATTAACATCCATTGAAGCCCATTGAGGTCGATTGTCACTTTGTATTGGTTGAAAATTTTCAAAGTCTATCTTCCTAATTTGAAGTCGAATTTCAACATTTCTTATATATTTCAGTGCGTTTGCATCTAACTTTGACAGATATCGTCAATTAACATTAATTGGAGTCCATTGAGATCGATTGTCACTTTGTGTTGATTGAACATTTTCAAAGTCTATCTTCGTAATTTGAAGTCGAATTTCAACATTTCTTATATATTTGAGTGAGTTTCCATCTAACTTTGTCAGATATCGTCGATTAACATCCATTGAAGCCATTTGAAGTCGATTGTCACTCTGTGTTGATTGAAAATTATCAAAGTCTATCTTCCTTATTTGAAGTCGAATTTCAACATTTCTTATATATTTGAGTGAGTTTGCAAATAACTTTGTCAGATATCGTCGATTTACATCCATTGAAGCCGTTTGAGGTCGATTATCACTTTGTGTTGATTGAAAATTTTCAGTCTATCTTCCTAATTTGAAGTCGAATTTCAACATTTCTTATATATTTGAGTAAGTTTGCAACTAACTTTGTCAGATATCGTCGATTAACATCCATTGAAGCCCATTGAGGTCGATTGTCACTTTGTATTGGTTGAAAATTTTAAAAGTCTATCTTCCTAATTTGAAGTCGAATTTCAACATTTCTTATATATTTGAGTGAGTTTGCAACTAACTTTGTCAGATATCGTCGATTAACATCCATTGAAGCCCATTGAGGTCGATTGTCAGTTTGTATTGGTTGAAAATTTTCAAAGTCTATCTTCCTAATTTGAAGTCGAATTTCAACATTTCTTATATTTCAGTGCGTTCGCATCTAACTTTGTCAGGTATCGTCAATTAACATTCATTGAAGCCCATTGAGGTCGATTGTCACTTTGTGTTGATTGAAAATTTTCAAAGTCTATCTTCCTAATTTGAAGTCGAATTTCAACATTTCTTATATATTTGTGTGAGTTTGCAACCAACTTTGTCAGATATCGTCGATTTACATCCATTGAAGCCATTTGAGGTCGATTGTCACTTTGTGTTGATTGAAAATTTTCAAAGTGTATCTTCCTAATTTGAAGTCGAATTTCAACATTTCTTATATATTTGAGTGAGTTTGCAACTAACTTTGTCAGATATCGTCGACTTACATCCATAGAAGCCCATTGAGGTCGATTGTCACTTTGTGTTGATTGAACATTTTCAAAGTCTATCTTCCTAATTTGAAGTCGAATTTCAACATTCCTTATATATTTGTGTGAGTTTGCAACTAATTTTGTCACATATCGTCGATTTACATCCATTGGAGCCATTTGAGGTCGATTGTCACTTTGTGTTGATTGAAAATTTTCAAAGTGTATCTTCCTAATTTGAAGTCGAATTTCAACATTTCTTATATATTTGAGTGAGTTTGCAACTAACTTTGTCAGATATCGTCGATATACATCCATAGAAGCCCATTGAGGTCGATTGTCACTTTGTGTTGATTGAACATTTTCAGAGTCTATCTTCCTTATTTGAAGTCGAATTTCAACATTCCTTATATATTTGTGTGAGTTTGCAACTAACTTTGTCACATATCGTCGATTTACATCCATTGGAGCCATTTGAGGTCGATTGTCACTTTGTGTTGATTGAAAATTTTCAGTCTATCTTCCTAATTTGAAGTCGAATTTCAACATTTCTTATATTTCAGTGCGTTCGCATCTAACTTTGTCAGGTATCGTCAATTAACATTCATTGAAGCCCATTGAGGTCGATTGTCACTTTGTGTTGATTGAAAATTTTCAAAGTCTATCTTCCTAATTTGAAGTCGAATTTCAACATTTCTTATATATTTGTGTGAGTTTGCAACCAACTTTGTCAGATATCGTCGATTTACATCCATTGAAGCCATTTGAGGTCGATTGTCACTTTGTGTTGATTGAAAATTTTCAAAGTGTATCTTCCTAATTTGAAGTCGAATTTCAACATTTCTTATATATTTGAGTGAGTTTGCAACTAACTTTGTCAGATATCGTCGACTTACATCCATAGAAGCCCATTGAGGTCGATTGTCACTTTGTGTTGATTGAACATTTTCAAAGTCTATCTTCCTAATTTGAAGTCGAATTTCAACATTCCTTATATATTTGTGTGAGTTTGCAACTAATTTTGTCACATATCGTCGATTTACATCCATTGGAGCCATTTGAGGTCGATTGTCACTTTGTGTTGATTGAAAATTTTCAAAGTGTATCTTCCTAATTTGAAGTCGAATTTCAACATTTCTTATATATTTGAGTGAGTTTGCAACTAACTTTGTCAGATATCGTCGATTTACATCCATAGAAGCCCATTGAGGTCGATTGTCACTTTGTGTTGATTGAACATTTTCAGAGTCTATCTTCCTTATTTGAAGTCGAATTTCAACATTCCTTATATATTTGTGTGAGTTTGCAACTAACTTTGTCACATATCGTCGATTTACATCCATTGGAGCCATTTGAGGTCGATTGTCACTTTGTGTTGATTGAAAATTTTCAGTCTATCTTCGTAATTTGAAGTCGAATTTCAACATTTCTTATATATTTCAGTGCGTTCGCATCTAACTTTGTCAGATATCGTCAATTAACATTCATTGAAGCCCATTGAGGTCGATTGTCACTTTGTGTTGATTGAAAATTTTCAAAGTCTATCTTCCTAATTTGAAGTCGAATTTCAACATTCCTTATATATTTGAGTGATTTTGCATCGAAATTTCTCAGATATCGTCGATTTACATCCATTGGAGCCATTTGAGGTCGATTGTCACTTTGTGTTGATTGAAAATTTCCAAAGTCTATCTTCCTAATTTGAAGTCGAATTTCAACATTCCTTTTATATTTATGTGAGTTTGCAACTAACTTTGTCACATATCGTCGATTTACATCCATTGGAGCCATTTGAAGTCGATTGTCACTTTGTGTTGATTGAAAATTTTCAAAGTCTATCTTCCTAATTTGAAGTCGAATTTCAACATTTCTTATATATTTGAGTGAGTTTGCAACTGATTTTGTCAGATATCGTCGATTTACATCCATAGAAGCCCATTGAGGTCGATTGTCACTTTGTGTTGATTGAACATTTTCAAAGTCTATCTTCCTAATTTGAAGTCGAATTTCAACATTTCTTATTTATTTGAATGAGTTTGCAACTAAATTTGTCAGATATCGTCGATTAACATCCATTGAAGCCATTTGAGGTCGATTGTCACTTTGTGTTGATTGAAAATTTTCAAAGTCTATCTTCCTAATTTGAAGTCGAATTTCAACATTTCTTATATATTTTTGTGAGTTTGCAACCAACTTTGTCAGATATCGTCGATTTACATCCATTGAAGCCATTTGAGGTCGATTGTCACTTTGTGTTGATTGAAAATTTTCAAAGTGTATCTTCCTAATTTGAAGTCGAATTTCAACATTTCTTATATATTTGAGTGAGTTTGCAACTAACTTTGTCAGATATCGTCGACTTACATCCATAGAAGCCCATTGAGGTCGATTGTCACTTTGTGTTGATTGAACATTTTCAAAGTCTATCTTCCTAATTTGAAGTCGAATTTCAACATTCCTTATATATTTGTGTGAGTTTGCAACTAATTTTGTCACATATCGTCGATTTACATCCATTGAAGCCATTTGAGGTCGATTGTCACTTTGTGTTGATTGAAAATTTTCAAAGTGTATCTTCCTAATTTGAAGTCGAATTTCAACATTTCTTATATATTTGAGTGAGTTTGCAACTAACTTTGTCAGATATCGTCGACTTACATCCATAGAAGCCCATTGAGGTCGATTGTCACTTTGTGTTGATTGAAAAATTCCAAAGTCTATCTTCCTAATTTGAAGTCGAATTCCAACATTTCTTATATATTTGTGTGAGTTTGCAACCAACTTTGTCAGATATCGTCGATTTACATCCATTGAAAATTTTCAAAGTGTATCTTCCTAATTTGAAGTTGAATTTCAACATTTCTTATATATTTGAGTGAGTTTGCAACTAAGTTTGTCAGATATCGTCGATTTACATCCATAGAAGCCCATTGAGGTCGATTGTCACTTTGTATTGGTTGAAAATTTTCCAAAGTCTATCTTCGTAATTTGAAGTCGAATTCCAACATTTCTTATATATTTGAGTGAGTTTGCACTTAACTTTGTCAGATATCGTCGATTAACATCCATTGAAGCCCATCGAGGTCGATTGTCACTTTGTATTGGTTGAAAATTTTCAAAGTCTATCTTCGTAATTTGAAGTCGAATTTCAACATTTCTTATTTATTTGAGTGAGTTTGCAACTAACTTTGTCAGATATCGTCGATTTACATCCATTGAAGCCCATTAAGGTCGGTTGTCACTTTGTGTTGATTGAAAATTTTCAAAGTCTATCTTCGTAATTTGAAGTCGAATTTTAACATTTCTTTTATATTTGAAAGAGTTTGCAACTAACTTTGTCAGATATCGTCGATTAATTTCCATTGAAGCCCATTGAGGTCAACTGTCACTTTGTGTTGATTGAGAATTTTCAAAGTCTATCTTCGTAATTTGACGTCGAATTCCAACATTTCTTATATATTTGAGTGAGTTTGCACTTAACTTTGTCAGATATCGTCGATTAACATCCATTGAAGCCCATTGAGGTCGATTGTCACTTTGTATTGGTTGAAAATTTTCAAAGTCTATCTTCGTAATTTGAAGTCGAATTTCAACATTTCTTATATATTTGTGTGAGTTTGCAACCAACTTTGTCAGATATCGTCGATTTACATCCATTGAAGCCATTTGAGGTCGATTGTCACTTTGTGTTGATTGAAAATTTTCAAATTGTATCTTCCTAATTTGAAGTCGAATTTCAACATTTCTTATATATTTGAGTGAGTTTGCAACTAACTTTGTCAGATATCGTCGATTTACATCCATAGAAGCCCATTGAGGTCGATTGTCACTTTGTGTTGATTGAACATTTTCAAAGCCTATCTTCCTAATTTGAAGTCGAATTCCAACATTCCTTATATATTTGTGTGAGTTTGCAACTAACTTTGTCACATATCGTCGATTTACATCCATTGGAGCCATTTGAGGTCGATTGTCACTTTGTGTTGATTGAAAATTTTCAAAGTCTATCTTCCTAATTTGAAGTCGGATTTCAACATTTCTTATATATTTGAGTGAGTTTGCAACTAACTTCGTCAGATATCGTCGATTAACATCCATTGAAGCCCATTGAGGTCGATTGTCACTTTGTATTGGTTGAAAATTTTCAAAGTCTATCTTCCTAATTTGAAGTCGAATTTCAACATTTCTTATATATTTGAGTGAGTTTCCATCTAACTTTGTCAGATATCGTCGATTAACATCCATTGAAGCCATTTGAAGTCGATTGTCACTCTGTGTTGATTGAAAATTATCAAAGTCTATCTTCCTTATTTGAAGTCGAATTTCAACATTTCTTATATATTTGAGTGAGTTTGCAAATAACTTTGTCAGATATCGTCGATTTACATCCATTGAAGCCGTTTGAGGTCGATTATCACTTTGTGTTGATTGAAAATTTTCAGTCTATCTTCCTAATTTGAAGTCGAATTTCAACATTTCTTATATATTTGAGTAAGTTTGCAACTAACTTTGTCAGATATCGTCGATTAACATCCATTGAAGCCCATTGAGGTCGATTGTCACTTTGTATTGGTTGAAAATTTTAAAAGTCTATCTTCCTAATTTGAAGTCGAATTTCAACATTTCTTATATATTTGAGTGAGTTTGCAACTAACTTTGTCAGATATCGTCGATTAACATCCATTGAAGCCCATTGAGGTCGATTGTCAGTTTGTATTGGTTGAAAATTTTCAAAGTCTATCTTCCTAATTTGAAGTCGAATTTCAACATTTCTTATATTTCAGTGCGTTCGCATCTAACTTTGTCAGGTATCGTCAATTAACATTCATTGAAGCCCATTGAGGTCGATTGTCACTTTGTGTTGATTGAAAATTTTCAAAGTCTATCTTCCTAATTTGAAGTCGAATTTCAACATTTCTTATATATTTGTGTGAGTTTGCAACCAACTTTGTCAGATATCGTCGATTTACATCCATTGAAGCCATTTGAGGTCGATTGTCACTTTGTGTTGATTGAAAATTTTCAAAGTGTATCTTCCTAATTTGAAGTCGAATTTCAACATTTCTTATATATTTGAGTGAGTTTGCAACTAACTTTGTCAGATATCGTCGACTTACATCCATAGAAGCCCATTGAGGTCGATTGTCACTTTGTGTTGATTGAACATTTTCAAAGTCTATCTTCCTAATTTGAAGTCGAATTTCAACATTCCTTATATATTTGTGTGAGTTTGCAACTAATTTTGTCACATATCGTCGATTTACATCCATTGGAGCCATTTGAGGTCGATTGTCACTTTGTGTTGAATGAAAATTTTCAAAGTGTATCTTCCTAATTTGAAGTCGAATTTCAACATTTCTTATATATTTGAGTGAGTTTGCAACTAACTTTGTCAGATATCGTCGATATACATCCATAGAAGCCCATTGAGGTCGATTGTCACTTTGTGTTGATTGAACATTTTCAGAGTCTATCTTCCTTATTTGAAGTCGAATTTCAACATTCCTTATATATTTGTGTGAGTTTGCAACTAACTTTGTCACATATCGTCGATTTACATCCATTGGAGCCATTTGAGGTCGATTGTCACTTTGTGTTGATTGAAAATTTTCAGTCTATCTTCCTAATTTGAAGTCGAATTTCAACATTTCTTATATTTCAGTGCGTTTGCATCTAACTTTGACAGATATCGTCAATTAACATTAATTGGAGTCCATTGAGATCGATTGTCACTTTGTGTTGATTGAACATTTTCAAAGTCTATCTTCGTAATTTGAAGTCGAATTTCAACATTTCTTATATATTTGAGTGAGTTTCCATCTAACTTTGTCAGATATCGTCGATTAACATCCATTGAAGCCATTTGAAGTCGATTGTCACTCTGTGTTGATTGAAAATTATCAAAGTCTATCTTCCTTATTTGAAGTCGAATTTCAACATTTCTTATATATTTGAGTGGGTTTGCAAATAACTTTGTCAGATATCGTCGATTTACATCCATTGAAGCCGTTTGAGGTCGATTATCACTTTGTGTTGATTGAAAATTTTCAGTCTATCTTCCTAATTTGAAGTCGAATTTCAACATTTCTTATATATTTGAGTAAGTTTGCAACTAACTTTGTCAGATATCGTCGATTAACATCCATTGAAGCCCATTGAGGTCGATTGTCACTTTGTATTGGTTGAAAATTTTAAAAGTCTATCTTCCTAATTTGAAGTCGAATTTCAACATTTCTTATATATTTGAGTGAGTTTGCAACTAACTTTGTCAGATATCGTCGATTAACATCCATTGAAGCCCATTGAGGTCGATTGTCAGTTTGTATTGGTTGAAAATTTTCAAAGTCTATCTTCCTAATTTGAAGTCGAATTTCAACATTTCTTATATTTCAGTGCGTTCGCATCTAACTTTGTCAGGTATCGTCAATTAACATTCATTGAAGCCCATTGAGGTCGATTGTCACTTTGTGTTGATTGAAAATTTTCAAAGTCTATCTTCCTAATTTGAAGTCGAATTTCAACATTTCTTATATATTTGTGTGAGTTTGCAACCAACTTTGTCAGATATCGTCGATTTACATCCATTGAAGCCATTTGAGGTCGATTGTCACTTTGTGTTGATTGAAAATTTTCAAAGTGTATCTTCCTAATTTGAAGTCGAATTTCAACATTTCTTATATATTTGAGTGAGTTTGCAACTAACTTTGTCAGATATCGTCGACTTACATCCATAGAAGCCCATTGAGGTCGATTGTCACTTTGTGTTGATTGAACATTTTCAAAGTCTATCTTCCTAATTTGAAGTCGAATTTCAACATTCCTTATATATTTGTGTGAGTTTGCAACTAATTTTGTCACATATCGTCGATTTACATCCATTGGAGCCATTTGAGGTCGATTGTCACTTTGTGTTGATTGAAAATTTTCAAAGTGTATCTTCCTAATTTGAAGTCGAATTTCAACATTTCTTATATATTTGAGTGAGTTTGCAACTAACTTTGTCAGATATCGTCGATATACATCCATAGAAGCCCATTGAGGTCGATTGTCACTTTGTGTTGATTGAACATTTTCAGAGTCTATCTTCCTTATTTGAAGTCGAATTTCAACATTCCTTATATATTTGTGTGAGTTTGCAACTAACTTTGTCACATATCGTCGATTTACATCCATTGGAGCCATTTGAGGTCGATTGTCACTTTGTGTTGATTGAAAATTTTCAGTCTATCTTCCTAATTTGAAGTCGAATTTCAACATTTCTTATATTTCAGTGCGTTCGCATCTAACTTTGTCAGGTATCGTCAATTAACATTCATTGAAGCCCATTGAGGTCGATTGTCACTTTGTGTTGATTGAAAATTTTCAAAGTCTATCTTCCTAATTTGAAGTCGAATTTCAACATTTCTTATATATTTGTGTGAGTTTGCAACCAACTTTGTCAGATATCGTCGATTTACATCCATTGAAGCCATTTGAGGTCGATTGTCACTTTGTGTTGATTGAAAATTTTCAAAGTGTATCTTCCTAATTTGAAGTCGAATTTCAACATTCCTTATATATTTGTGTGAGTTTGCAACTAATTTTGTCACATATCGTCGATTTACATCCATTGGAGCCATTTGAGGTCGATTGTCACTTTGTGTTGATTGAAAATTTTCAAAGTGTATCTTCCTAATTTGAAGTCGAATTTCAACATTTCTTATATATTTGAGTGAGTTTGCAACTAACTTTGTCAGATATCGTCGATTTACATCCATAGAAGCCCATTGAGGTCGATTGTCACTTTGTGTTGATTGAACATTTTCAGAGTCTATCTTCCTTATTTGAAGTCGAATTTCAACATTCCTTATATATTTGTGTGAGTTTGCAACTAACTTTGTCACATATCGTCGATTTACATCCATTGGAGCCATTTGAGGTCGATTGTCACTTTGTGTTGATTGAAAATTTTCAGTCTATCTTCGTAATTTGAAGTCGAATTCCAACATTTCTTATATATTTGAGTGAGTTTGCAACTAACTTTGTCAGATATCGTCGATTAACATCCAATGAAGCCCATTGAGGTCGATTGTCAGTTTGTATTGGTTGAAAATTTTCAAAGTATATCTTCCTAATTTGAAGTCGAATTTCAACATTTCTTATATATTTCAGTGCGTTCGCATCTAACTTTGTCAGATATCGTCAATTAACATTCATTGAAGCCCATTGAGGTCGATTGTCACTTTGTGTTGATTGAAAATTTTCAAAGTCTATCTTCCTAATTTGAAGTCGAATTTCAACATTCCTTATATATTTGAGTGATTTTGCATCGAAATTTCTCAGATATCGTCGATTTACATCCATTGGAGCCATTTGAGGTCGATTGTCACTTTGTGTTGATTGAAAATTTCCAAAGTCTATCTTCCTAATTTGAAGTCGAATTTCAACATTCCTTTTATATTTATGTGAGTTTGCAACTAACTTTGTCACATATCGTCGATTTACATCCATTGGAGCCATTTGAAGTCGATTGTCACTTTGTGTTGATTGAAAATTTTCAAAGTCTATCTTCCTAATTTGAAGTCGAATTTCAACATTTCTTATATATTTGAGTGAGTTTGCAACTGATTTTGTCAGATATCGTCGATTTACATCCATAGAAGCCCATTGAGGTCGATTGTCACTTTGTGTTGATTGAACATTTTCAAAGTCTATCTTCCTAATTTGAAGTCGAATTTCAACATTCCTTATATATTTGTGTGAGTTTGCAACTAACTTTGTCACATATCGTCGATTTACATCCATTGGAGCCATTTGAGGTCGATTGTCACTTTGTGTTGATTGAAAATTTTCAGTCTATCTTCCTAATTTGAGTTCGAATTTCAACATTTCTTATTTATTTGAATGAGTTTGCAACTAAATTTGTCAGATATCGTCGATTAACATCCATTGAAGCCATTTGAGGTCGATTGTCACTTTGTGTTGATTGAAAATTTTCAAAGTCTATCTTCCTAATTTGAAGTCGAATTTCAACATTTCTTATATATTTTTGTGAGTTTGCAACCAACTTTGTCAGATATCGTCGATTTACATCCATTGAAGCCATTTGAGGTCGATTGTCACTTTGTGTTGATTGAAAATTTTCAAAGTGTATCTTCCTAATTTGAAGTCGAATTTCAACATTTCTTATATATTTGAGTGAGTTTGCAACTAACTTTGTCAGATATCGTCGACTTACATCCATAGAAGCCCATTGAGGTCGATTGTCACTTTGTGTTGATTGAACATTTTCAAAGTCTATCTTCCTAATTTGAAGTCGAATTTCAACATTCCTTATATATTTGTGTGAGTTTGCAACTAATTTTGTCACATATCGTCGATTTACATCCATTGAAGCCATTTGAGGTCGATTGTCACTTTGTGTTGATTGAAAATTTTCAAAGTGTATCTTCCTAATTTGAAGTCGAATTTCAACATTTCTTATATATTTGAGTGAGTTTGCAACTAACTTTGTCAGATATCGTCGACTTACATCCATAGAAGCCCATTGAGGTCGATTGTCACTTTGTGTTGATTGAAAAATTCCAAAGTCTATCTTCCTAATTTGAAGTCGAATTTCAACATTCCTTTTATATTTGTGTGAGTTTGCAACTAACTTTGTCACATATCGTCGATTTACATCCATTGGAGCCATTTGAGGTCGATTGTCACTTTGTGTTGATTGAAAATTTTCAAAGTCTATCTTCCTAATTTGAAGTCGAATTTCAACATTTCTTATATATTTGAGTGAGTTTGCAACTAACTTTGTCAGATATCGTCGACTTACATCCACAGAAGCCCATTGAGGTCGATTGTCACTTTGTGTTGATTGAAAAATTCCAAAGTCTATCTTCCTAATTTGAAGTCGAATTTCAACATTCCTTTTATATTTGTGTGAGTTTGCAACTAACTTTGTCACATATCGTCGATTTACATCCATTGGAGCCATTTGAGGTCGATTGTCACTTTGTGTTGATTGAAAATTTTCAAAGTCTATCTTCCTAATTTGAAGTCGAATTTCAACATTTCTTATATATTTGTGTGAGTTTGCAACCAACTTTGTCAGATATCGTCGATTTACATCCATTGAAGCCATTTGAGGTCGATTGTCACTTTGTGTTGATTGAAAATTTTCAAAGTGTATCTTCCTAATTTGAAGTCGAATTTCAACATTTCTTATATATTTGAGTGAGTTTGCAACTAACTTTGTCAGATATCGTCGACTTACATCCATAGAAGCCCATTGAGGTCGATTGTCACTTTGTGTTGATTGAAAATTTTCAAAGTCTATCTTCCTAATTTGAAGTCGAATTTCAACATTCCTTATATATTTGAGTGATTTTGCATCGAAATTTCTCAGATATCGTCGATTTACATCCATTGGAGCCATTCGAGGTCGATTGTCACTTTGTGTTGATTGAAAATTTTCAAAGTCTATCTTCCTAATTTGAAGTCGAATTTCAACCTTTCTTATATA
This sequence comes from Diorhabda sublineata, assembly GCF_026230105.1. Lineage (NCBI taxonomy): Eukaryota > Metazoa > Arthropoda > Insecta > Coleoptera > Chrysomelidae > Diorhabda > Diorhabda sublineata. The sequence continues at coordinate 371,550 of NW_026614155.1, read as the reverse complement.
TTTGTGTGAGTTTGCAACCAACTTTGTCAGATATCGTCGATTTACATCCATTGAAGCCATTTGAGGTCGATTGTCACTTTGTGTTGATTGAAAATTTTCAAAGTGTATCTTCCTTATTTGAAGTCGAATTTCAACATTCCTTATATATTTGTGTGTTTGCAACTAACTTTGTCACATATCGTCGATTTACATCCATTGGAGCCATTTGAGGTCGATTGTCACTTTGTGTTGATTGAAAATTTTCAGTCTATCTTCGTAATTTGAAGTCGAATTCCAACATTTCTTATATATTTGAGTGAGTTTGCAACTAACTTTGTCAGATATCGTCGATTAACATCCAATGAAGCCCATTGAGGTCGATTGTCAGTTTGTATTGGTTGAAAATTTTCAAAGTCTATCTTCCTAATTTGAAGTCGAATTTCAACATTTCTTATATATTTCAGTGCGTTCGCATCTAACTTTGTCAGATATCGTCAATTAACATTCATTGAAGCCCATTGAGGTCGATTGTCACTTTGTGTTGATTGAACATTTTCAAAGTCTATCTTCCTAATTTGAAGTCGAATTTCAACATTTCTTATTTATTTGAATGAGTTTGCAACTAAATTTGTCAGATATCGTCGCTTAACATCCATTGAAGCCCATTGAGGTCGATTGTCACTTTGTATTGGTTGAAAATTTTCAATGTCTATCTTCCTAATTTGAAGTCGAATTTCAACATTTCTTATATATTTCAGTGCGTTTGCATCTAACTTTGTCAGATATCGTCAATTAACATTCATTGAAGCCCATTGAGGTCGATTGTCACTTTGTGTTGATTGAGAATTTTCAAAGTCTATCTTCGTAATTTGAAGTCGAATTCCAAAATTTCTTATATATTTGAGTGAGTTTGCAACTAACTTTGTCAGATATCGTCGATTTACATCCATTGAAGCCGTTTGAGGTCGATTGTCACTTTGTGTTGATTGAAAATTTCCAAAGTCTTTCTTCCTAATTTGAAGTCGAATTTCAACATTTCTTATATATTTGTGTGAGTTTGCAACCAACTTTGTCAGATATCGTCGATTTACATCCATTGAAGCCCTTTGAGGTCGATTGTCACTTTGTGTTGATTGAAAATTTCCAAAGTCTATCTTCCTAATTTGAAGTCGAATTTCAACATTCCTTATATATTTGTGTGAGTTTGCAACTAACTTTGTCACATATCGTCGATTTACATCCATTGGAGCCATTTGAGGTCGATTGTCACTTTGTGTTGATTGAAAATTTTCAAAGTCTTTCTTCCTAATTTGAAGTCGAATTTCAACATTTTTTATATATTTGTGTGAGTTTGCAACCAACTTTGTCAGATATCGTCGATTTACATCCATAGAAGCCCATTGAGGTCGATTGTCACTTTGTGTTGATTGAACATTTTCAAAGTCTATCTTTCTAATTTGAAGTCTAATTTCAACATTCCTTATATATTTGTGTGAGTTTGCAACTAACTTTGTCACATATCGTCGATTTACATCCAATGGAGCCATTTGAGGTCGATTGTCACTTTGTGTTGATTGAAAATTTTCAGTCTATCTTCCTAATTTGAAGTCGAATTTCAACATTTCTTATTTATTTGAATGAGTTTGCAACTAAATTTGTCAGATATCGTCGATTAACATCCATTGAAGCCCATTGAGGTCGATTGTCACTTTGTATTGGTTTAAAATTTTCAATGTCTATCTTCCTAATTTGGAGTCGAATTTCAACATTTCTTATATATTTCAGTGCGTTTGCATCTAACTTTGTCAGATATCGTCAATTAACAATCATTGAAGCCCATTGAGGTCGATTGTCACTTTGTGTTGATTGAGAATTTTCAAAGTCTATCTTCGTAATTTGAAGTCGAATTCCAGAATTTCTTATATATTTGAGTGAGTTTGCAACTAACTTTGTCAGATATCGTCGATTTACATCCATTGAAGCCGTTTGAGGTCGATTGTCACTTTGTGTTGATTGAAAATTTCCAAAGTCTTTCTTCCTAATTTGAAGTCGAATTTCAACATTTCTTATATATTTGTGTGAGTTTGCAACCAACTTTGTCAGATATCGTCGATTTACATCCATTGAAGCCATTTGAGGTCGATTGTCACTTTGTGTTGATTGAAAATTTTCAAAGTGTATCTTCCTAATTTGAAGTCGAATTTCAACATTTCTTATATATTTGAGTGAGTTTGCAACTAACTTTGTCAGATATCGTCGATTTACATCCATAGAAGCACATTGAGGTCGATTGTCACTTTGTGTTGATTGAACATTTTCAAAGTCTATCTTCCTAATTTGAAGTCGAATTTCAACATTCCTTATATATTTGTGTGAGTTTGCAACTAACTTTGTCACATATCGTCGATTTACATCCATTGGAGCCATTTGAGGTCGATTGTCACTTTGTGTTGATTGAAAATTTCCAAAGTCTTTCTTCCTAATTTGAAGTCGAATTTCAACATTTTTTATATATTTGTGTGAGTTTGCAACTAACTTTGTCAGATATCGTCGATTTACATCCATTGAAGCCGTTTGAGGTCGATTGTCACTTTGTGTTGATTGAAAATTTTCAGTCTATCTTCCTAATTTGAAGTCGAATTTCAACATTTCTTATTTATTTGAATGAGTTTGCAACTAAATTTGTCAGATATCGTCGATTAACATCCATTGAAGCCCATTGAGGTCGATTGTCACTTTGTATTGGTTGAAAATTTTCAATGTCTATCTTCCTAATTTGAAGTCGAATTTCAACATTTCTTATATATTTCAGTGCGTTTGCATCTAACTTTGTCAGATATCGTCAATTAACATTCATTGAAGCCCATTGAGGTCGATTGTCACTTTGTGTTGATTGAGAATTTTCAAAGTCTATCTTCGTAATTTGAAGTCGAATTCCAAAATTTCTTATATATTTGAGTGAGTTTGCAACTAACTTTGTCAGATATCGTCGATTTACATCCATAGGAGCCATTTGAGGTCGATTGTCACTTTGTGTTGATTGGAAATTTTCAAAGTCTATCTTCCTAATTTGAAGTCGAATTTCAACATTTCTTAGATATTTGTGTGAGTTTGCAACCAACTTTGTCAGATATCGTCGATTTACATCCATTGAAGCCATTTGAGGTCGATTGTCACTTTGTGTTGATTGAAAATTTTCAATGTGTATCTTCCTAACTTGAAGTCGAATTTCAACATTTCTTATATATTTGAGTGAGTTTGCAACTAACTTTGTCAGATATCGTCGATTTACATCCATAGAAGCCCATTGAGGTGGATTGTCACTTTGTGTTGATTGAACATTTTCAAAGTCTATCTTCCTAATTTGAAGTCGAATTTCAACATTCCTTATATATTTGTGTGAGTTTGCAACTAACTTTGTCACATATCGTCGATTTACATCCATTGGAGCCATTTGAGGTCGATTGTCACTTTGTGTTGATTGAAAATTTTCAGTCTATCTTCCTAATTTGAAGTCGAATTGCAACATTTCTTATTTATTTGAATGAGTTTGCAACTAAATTTGTCAGATATCGTCGATTAACATCCATTGAAGCCCATTGAGGTCGATTGTCACTTTGTATTGGTTGAAAATTTTCAAAGTCTATCTTCCTAATTTGAAGTCGAATTTCAACATTTCTTATATATTTCAGTGCGTTCGCATCTAACTTTGTCAGATATCGTCAATTAACATTCATTGAAGCCCATTGAGGTCGATTGTCACTTTGTGTTGATTGAAAATTTTCAAAGTCTATCTTCCTAATTTGAAGTCGAATTTCAACATTCCTTATATGTTTGAGTGATTTTGCATCTAACTTTGTCAGATATCGTCGATTTAAATCCATTGGAGCCATTTGAGGTCGATTGTCACTTTGTGTTGATTGAAAATTTTCAAAGTCTATCTTCCTAATTTGGAGTCGAATTTCAACATTTCTTTTATATTCGTGTGAGTTTGCAATCAACTTTGTCAGATATCGTCGATTTACATCCATTGAAGCCATTTGAGGTCGATTGTCACTTTGTGTTGATTGAAAATTTTCAAAGTGTATCTTCCTAATTTGAAGTCGAATTTCAACATTTCTTATATATTTGAGTGAGTTTGCAACTAACTTTGTCAGATATCGTCGATTTACATCCATAGAAGCCCATTGAGGTCGATTGTCACTTTGTGTTGATTGAACATTTTCAAAGTCTATCTTCCTAATTTGAAGTCGAATTTCAACATTCCTTATATATTTGTGTGAGTTTGCAACTAACTTTGTCACATATCGTCAATTTACATCCATTGGAGCCATTTGAGGTCGATTGTCACTTTGTGTTGATTGAAAATTTTCAGTCTATCATCCTAATTTGAAGTCGAATTTCAACATTTCTTATTTATTTGAATGAGTTTACAACTAAATTTGTCAGATATCGTCAATTAACATTCATTGAAGCCCATTGAGGTCGATTGTCACTTCGTATTGGTTGAAAATTTTCAAAGTCTATCTTCCTAATTTGAAGTCCAATTTCAACATTTCTTATATATTTGAGTGAGTTTGCAACTAACATTGTCAGATATCGTCGATTTACATCCATTGAAGCCGTTCGAGGTCGATTGTCACTTTGTGTTGATTGAAAATTTCCAAAGTCTTTCTTCCTAATTTGAAGTCGAATTTCAACATTTCTTATATATTTGTGTGAGTTTGCAACCAACTTTGTCAGATATCGTCGATTTACATCCATTGAAGCCATTTGAGGTCGATTGTTACTTTGTGTTGATTGAAAATTTCCAAAGTCTATCTTCCTAATTTGAAGTCGAATTTCAACATTCCTTATATATTTGTGTGAGTTTGCAACTAACATTGTCAGATATCGTCGATTTACATCCATTGAAGCCGTTCGAGGTCGATTGTCACTTTGTGTTGATTGAAAATTTCCAAAGTCTTTCTTCCTAATTTGAAGTCGAATTTCAACATTTCTTATATATTTGTGTGAGTTTGCAACCAACTTTGTCACATATCGTCGATTTAAATCCATTGGAGCCATTTGAGGTCGATTGTCACTTTGTGTTGATTGAAAATTTCCAAAGTCTTTCTTCCTAATTTGAAGTCGAATTTCAACATTTTTTATATATTTGTGTGAGTTTGCAACCAACTTTGTCAGATATCGTCGATTTACATCCATAGAAGCCCATTGAGGTCGATTGTCACTTTGTGTTGATTGAACATTTCCAAAGTCTATCTTCCTAATTTGAAGTCGAATTTCAACATTCCTTATATATTTGTGTGAGTTTGCAACTACCTTTGTCAGATATCGTCGATTTACATCCATTGGAGCCATTTGAGGTCGATTGTCACTTTGTGTTGATTGAAAATTTTCAGTCTATCTTCCTAATTTGAAGTCGAATTTCAACATTTCTTATTTATTTGAATGAGTTTGCAACTAAATTTGTCAGATATCGTCGATTAACATCCATTGAAGCCCATTGAGGTCGATTGTCACTTTGTATTGGTTTAAAATTTTCAATGTCTATCTTCCTAATTTGGAGTCGAATTTCAACATTTCTTATATATTTCAGTGCGTTTGCATCTAACTTTGTCAGATATCGTCAATTAACATTCATTGAAGCCCATTGAGGTCGATTGTCACTTTGTGTTGATTGAGAATTTTCAAAGTCTATCTTCGTGATTTGAAGTCGAATTCCAAAATTTCTTATATATTTGAGTGAGTTTGCAACTAACTTTGTCAGATATCGTCGATTAACATCCATTGATGCCCAGTGAGGTCGATTGTCACTTCGTATTGGTTGAAAATTTTCAAAGTCTATCTTCCTAATTTGAAGTCCAATTTCAACATTTCTTATATATTTGAGTGAGTTTGCAACTAACTTTGTCAGATATCGTCGATTTACATCCATTGAAGCTGTTTGAGGTCGATTGTCACTTTGTGTTGATTGAAAATTTCCAAAGTCTTTCTTCCTAATTTGAAGTCGAATTTCAACATTTCTTATTTATTTGAATGAGTTTGCAACTAAATTTGTCAGATATCGTCGATTAACATCCATTGAAGCCCATTGAGGTCGATTGTCACTTTGTATTGGTTGAAAATTTTCAATGTCTATCTTCCTAATTTGAAGTCGAATTTCAACATTTCTTATATATTTCAGTGCGTTTGCATCTAACTTTGTCAGATATCGTCAATTAACATTCATTGAAGCCCATTGAGGTCGATTGTCACTTTGTGTTGATTGAGAATTTTCAAAGTCTATCTTCGTAATTTGAAGTCGAATTCCATTATTTCTTATATATTTGAGTGAGTTTGCAACTAACTTTGTCAGATATCGTCGATTAACATCCATTGATGCCCAGTGAGGTCGATTGTCACTTCGTATTGGTTGAAAATTTTCAAAGTCTATCTTCCTAATTTGAAGTCCAATTTCAACATTTCTTATATATTTGAGTGAGTTTGCAACTAACTTTGTCAGATATCGTGGATTTACATCCATTGAAGCCGTTTGAGGTCGATTGTCACTTTGTGTTGATTGAAAATTTTCAGTCTATCTTCCTAATTTGAATTCGAATTTCAACATTTCTTATTTATTTGAGTGAGTTTGCAACTAACTTTGTCAGATATCGTCGATTAATTTCCATTGAAGCCCATTGAGGTCAACTGTCACTTTGTGTTGATTGAAAATTTTCAAAGTCTATTTTCTTAATTTGAAGTCGAATTTCAACATTTCTTATATATTGCAGTGCGTTTGCATCTATCTTTGTCAGATATCGTCGATTAACATCCATTGAAGCCCATTGAGGTCGATTGTCACTTTGTATTGGTTGAAAATTTTCAAAGTCTATCTTCCTAATTTGGAGTCGAATTTCAACATTTCTTATATATTTCAGTGCGTTTGCAACTAACTTTGTCAGATATCGTCGATTTACATCCATTGAAGCCGTTTGAGGTCGATTGTCACTTTGTGTTGATTGAAAATTTTCAGTCTATCTTCCTAATTTGAAGTCGAATTTCAACATTTCTTATTTATTTGAATTAGTTTGCAACTAAATTTGTCAGATATCGTCGATTAACATCCATTGAAGCCCATTGAGGTCGATTGTCACTTTGTATTGGTTGAAAATTTTCAATGTCTATCTTCCTAATTTGAAGTCGAATTTCAACATTTCTTATATATTTCAGTGCGTTTGCATCTAACTTTGTCAGATATCGTCAATTAACATTCATTGAAGCCCATTGAGGTCGATTGTCACTTTGTGTTGATTGAGAATTTTCAAAGTCTATCTTCGTAATTTGAAGTCGAATTCCAAAATTTCTTATATATTTGAGTGAGTTTGCAACTAACTTTGTCAGATATCGTCGATTAACATCCATTGATGCCCAGTGAGGTCGATTGTCACTTCGTATTGGTTGAAAATTTTCAAAGTCTATCTTCCTAATTTGAAGTCCAATTTCAACATTTCTTATATATTGGAGTGAGTTTGCAACTAACTTTGTCAGATATCGTCGATTTACATCCATTGAAGCCAATTGAGGTCGATTGTCACTTTGTGTTGATTGAAAATTCTCAGTCTATCTTCCTAATTTGAAGTCCAATTTCAACATTTCTTATATATTTGAGTGAGTTTGCAACTAACTTTGTCAGATATCGTCGATTTACATCCATTGAAGCCGTTTGAGGTCGATTGTCATTTTGTGTTGATTGAAAATTTTCTTTCTATCTTCCTGATTTGAAGTCGAATTTCAACATTTCTTATATATTTGAGTGAGTTTGCAACTAACTTTGTCACATATCGTCGATTTACATCCATTGGAGTCATTTGAGGTCGATTGTCACTTTGTGTTGATTGAAAATTTCCAAAGTCTATCTTCCTAATTTGAAGTCGAATTTCAACATTCCTTATATATTTGTGTGAGTTTGCAACTAACTTTGTCACATATCGTCGATCTACATCCATTGGAGCCATTTGAGGTCGATTGTCACTTTGTGTTGATTAAAAATTTCCAAAGTCTATCTTCCTAATTTGAAGTCGAATTTCAACATTTCTTATATATTTGAGTGAGTTTGCATCTAACTTTGTCAGATATCGTCGATTTACATCCATTGAAGCCATTTGAGGTCGATTGTCACTTTGTGTTGATTGAGAATTTTCGAATTCTATCCTCCTAATTTGAAGTCGAATTTCAACATTTCTTATAAATTTGAGTGAGTTTCCATCTAACTTTGTCAGATATCGTCGATTAACATCCATTGAAGCCATTTGTAGTCGATTGTCACTTTGTGTTGATTGAAAATTATCAAAGTCTATCTTCCTAATTTGAGGTCGAATTTCAACATTTCTTATATATTTGAGTGAGTTTGCAAATAACTTTGTCAGATATCGTCGATTTACATCCATTGAAGCCGTTTGAGGTCGATTGTCACTTTTTGTTGATTGAAAATTTTCAGTCTATCTTCCTAATTTGAAGTCGAATTTCAACATTTCTTATATATTTGAGTAAGTTTGCAACTAACTTTGTCAGATATCGTCGATTAACATCCATTGAAGCCCATTGAGGTCGATTATCACTTTGTGTTGATTGAGAATTTTCAAAGTCTATCTTCGTAATTTGAAGTCGAATTCCAACATTTCTTATATATTTGAGTGAGTTTGCATCTAACTTTGTCAGATATCGTCGATTTACATCCATTGGAGCCATTTGAGGTCGATTGTCACTTTGTGTTGATTGAAAATTTCCAAAGTCTATCTTCCTAATTTGAAGTCGAATTTCATCATTCCTTTTATATTTCAGTGCGTTTGCATCTATCTTTGTCAGATATCGTCGATTAACATCCAATGAAGCCCATTGAGGTCGATTGTCACTTTGTGTTGATTGAAAATTTCCAAAGTCTATCTTCCTAATTTGAAGTCCAATTTCAACATTCCTTATATATTTGTGTGAGTTTGCAATCAACTTTGTCAGATATCGTCGATTTACATCCATTGAAGCCATTTGAGGTCGATTGTCACTTTGTGTTGATTGAAAATTTTCAAAGTGTATCTTCCTAATTTGAAGTCGAATTTCAATATTTCTTATATATTTGAGTGAGTTTGCATCTAACTTTGTCAGATATCGTCGATTTACATCCATTGAAGCCATTAGAGGTCGATTGTCACTTTGTGTTGATTGAGAATTTTCAAAGTCTATCTTCCTAATTTGAAGTCGAATTTCAACATTTCTTATATATTTCAGTGCGTTTGCATCTAACTTTGTCAGATATCGTCAATTAACATTCATTGAAGCCCATTGAGGTCGATTATCACTTTGTGTTGATTGAGAATTTTCAAAGTCTATCTTCGTAATTTGATGTCGAATTCCAACATTTCTTATATATTTGAGTGAGTTTGCATCTAACTTTGTCAGATATCGTCGATTTACATCCATTGGAGCCATTTGAGGTCGATTGTCACTTTGTGTTGATTGAAAATTTCCAAAGTCTTTCTTCCTAATTTGAAGTAGAATTTCAACATTTTTTATATATTTGTGTGAGTTTGCAACTAACTTTGTCAGATATCGTCGATTTACATCCATTGAAGCCGTTTGAGGTCGATTGTCACTTTTTGTTGATTGAAAATTTTCAAAGTCTATCTTCCTAATTTGAAGTCGAATTTCAACATTTCTTATATATTTCAGTGCGTTTGCATCTAACTTTGTCAGATATCGTCAATTAACATTCATTGAAGCCCATTGAGGTCGATTATCACTTTGTGTTGATTGAGAATTTTCAAAGTCTATCTTCGTAATTTGAAGTCGAATTCCAACATTTCTTATATATTTGAGTGAGTTTGCAACTAACTTTGTCACATATCGTCGATTTACATCCATTGGAGTCATTTGAGGTCGATTGTCACTTTGTGTTGATTGAAAATTTCCAAAGTCTATCTTCCTAATTTGAAGTCGAATTTCAACATTCCTTATATATTTGTGTGAGTTTGCAACTAACTTTGTCACATACCGTCGATTTACATCCATTGGAGCCATTTGAGGTCGATTGTCACTTTGTGTTGATTGAAAATTTCCAAAGTCTATCTTCCTAATTTGAAGTCGAATTTCAACATTTCTTATATATTTGTGTGAGTTTGCAATCAACTTTGTCAGATATCGTCGATTTACATCCATTGAAGCCATTTGAGGTCGATTGTCACTTTGTGATGATTGAAAATTTTCAAAGTGTATCTTCCTAATTTGAAGTCGAATTTCAACATTTCTTATATATTTGAGTGAGTTTGCATCTAACTTTGTCAGATATCGTCGATTTACATCCATTGGAGCCATTTGAGGTCGATTGTCACTTTGTGTTGATTGAAAATTTCCAAAGTCTATCTTCCTAATTTGAAGTCGAATTTCAACATTTCTTATATATTTGTGTGAGTTTGCAATCAACTTTGTCAGATATCGTCGATTTACATTCATTGAAGCCCATTGAGGTCGATTATCACTTTGTGTTGATTGAGAATTTTCAAAGTCTATCTTCGTAATTTGATGTCGAATTCCAACATTTCTTATATATTTGAGTGAGTTTGCATCTAACTTTGTCAGATATCGTCGATTTACATCCATTGGAGCCATTTGAGGTCGATTGTCACTTTGTGTTGATTGAAAATTTCCAAAGTCTTTCTTCCTAATTTGAAGTAGAATTTCATTATTTTTTATATATTTGTGTGAGTTTGCAACTAACTTTGTCAGATATCGTCGATTTACATCCATTGAAGCCCATTGAGGTCAACTGTCACTTTGTGTTGATTGAAAATTTTCAAAGTCTATTTTCTTAATTTGAAGTCGAATTTCAACATTTCTTATATATTTCAGTGCGTTTGCATCTAACTTTGTCAGATATCGTCGATTAACATCCATTGAAGCCCATTGAGGTCGATTGTCACTTTGTATTGGTTGAAAATTTTCAAAGTCTATTTTCCTAATTTGAAGTCGAATTTCAACATTTCTTATATATTTCAGTGCGTTTGCATCTAACTTCGTCAGATATCGTCGATTAACATCCATTGAAGCCCATTGAGGTCGATTGTCACTTTGTATTGGTTGAAAATTTTCAAAGTCTATCTTCCTAATTTGAAGTCGAATTTCAACATTCCTTATATATTTGTGTGAGTTTGCAACTAACTTTGTCACATATCGTCGATTTACATCCATTGGAGCCATTTGAGGTCGATTGTCACTTTGTGTTGATTGAAAATTTCCAAAGTCTATCTTCCTAATTTGAAGTCGAATTTCAACATTTCTTATATATTTGTGTGAGTTTGCAATCAACTTTGTCAGATATCGTCGATTTACATCCATTGAAGCCATTTGAGGTCGATTGTCACTTTGTGTTGATTGAAAATTTTCAAAGTGTATCTTCCTAATTTGAAGTCGAATTTCAACATTTCTTATATATTTGAGTGAGTTTGCATCTAACTTTGTCAGATATCGTCGATTTACATCCATTGAAGCCATTTGAGGTCGATTGTCACTTTGTGTTGATTGAGAATTTTCGAATTCTATCCTCCTAATTTGAAGTCGAATTTCAACATTTCTTATAAATTTGAGTGAGTTTCCATCTAACTTTGTCAGATATCGTCGATTAACATCCATTGAAGGCATTTGTAGTCGATTGTCACTTTGTGTTGATTGAAAATTATCAAAGTCTATCTTCCTAATTTGAGGTCGAATTTCAACATTTCTTATATATTTGTGTGAGTTTGCAATCAACTTTGTCAGATATCGTCGATTTACATCAATTGAAGCCGTTTGAGGTCGATTGTCACTTTTTGTTGATTGAAAATGTTCAGTCTATCTTCCTAATTTGAAGTCGAATTTCAACATTTCTTATATATTTGAGTAAGTTTGCAACTAACTTTGTCAGATATCGTCGATTAACATCCATTGAAGCCCATTGAGGTCGATTGTCACTTTGTATTGGTTGAAAATTTTCAAAGTCTATCTTCCTAATTTGAAGTCGAATTTCAACATTTCTTATATATTTCAGTGCGTTTGCATCTTACTTTGTCAGATATCGTCAATTAACATTCATTGAAGCCCATTGAGGTCGATTATCACTTTGTGTTGATTGAGAATTTTCAAAGTCTATCTTCGTAATTTGATGTCGAATTCCAACATTTCTTATATATTTGAGTGAGTTTGCATCTAACTTTGTCAGATATCGTCGATTTACATCCATTGGAGCCATTTGAGGTCGATTGTCACTTTGTGTTGATTGAAAATTTCCAAAGTCTTTCTTCCTAATTTGAAGTAGAATTTCAACATTTTTTATATATTTGTGTGAGTTTGCAACTAACTTTGTCAGATATCGTCGATTTACATCCATTGAAGCCCATTGAGGTCAACTGTCATTTTGTGTTGATTGAAAATTTTCAAAGTCTATCTTCCTAATTTGAAGTCGGATTTCAACATTTCTTATATATTTGAGTGAGTTTGCAACTAACTTCGTCAGATATCGTCGATTAACATCCATTGAAGCCCATTGAGGTCGATTGTCACTTTGTATTGGTTGAAAATTTTCAAAGTCTATCTTCCTAATTTGAAGTCGAATTTCAACATTTCTTATATATTTCAGTGCGTTTGCATCTAACTTTGTCAGATATCGTCAATTAACATTAATTGGAGTCCATTGAGGTCGATTGTCACTTTGTGTTGATTGAACATTTTCAAAGTCTATCTTCGTAATTTGAAGTCGAATTTCAACATTTCTTATTTATTTGAATGAGTTTGCAACCAACTTTGTCAGATATCGTCGATTTACATCCATTGAAGCCCATTGAGGTCGGTTGTCACTTTGTGTTGATTGAAAATTTTCAAAGTCTATTTTCTTAATTTGAAGTCGAATTTCAACATTTCTTATATATTTCAGTGCGTTTGCATCTAACTTTGTCAGATATCGTCGATTAACATCCATTGAAGCCCATTGAGGTCGATTGTCACTTTGTATTGGTTGAAAATTTTCAAAGTCTATTTTCCTAATTTGAAGTCGAATTTCAACATTTCTTATATATTTGAGTGAGTTTGCAACTAACTTCGTCAGATATCGTGGATTAACATCCATTGAAGCCCATTGAGGTCGATTGTCACTTTGTATTGGTTGAAAATTTTCAAAGTCTATCTTCCTAATTTGAAGTCGAATTTCAACATTTCTTATATATTTCAGTGCGTTTGCATCTAACTTTGTCAGATATCGTCGATTAACATCCAGTGAAGCCCATTGAGGTCGATTGTCACTTTGTATTGGTTGAAAATTTTCAAAGTCTATCTTCCTAATTTGAAGTCGAATTTCAACATTTCTTATATATTTCAGTGCGTTTGCAACTAACTTTGTCAGATATCGTCGATTTACATCCATTGAAGCCGTTTGAGGTCGATTGTCACTTTTTGTTGATTGAAAATTTTCAGTCTATCTTCCTAATTTGAAGTCGAATTTCAACATTTCTTATTTATTTGAATGAGTTTGCAACTAACTTTGTCAGATATCGTCAATTAACATTCATTGAAGCCCATTGAGGTCGATTGTCACTTTGTGTTGATTGAGAATTTTCAAAGTCTATCTTCGTAATTTGAAGTCGAATTCCAAAATTTCTTATATATTTGAGTGAGTTTGCAACTAACTTCGTCAGATATCGTCGATTAACATCCATTGAAGCCCATTGAGGTCGATTGTCACTTTGTATTGGTTGAAAATTTTCAAAGTCTATCTTCCTAATTTGAAGTCGAATTTCAACATTTCTTATATATCTCAGTGCGTTTGCAACTAACTTTGTCAGATATCGTCGATTTACATCCATTGAAGCCGTTTGAGGTCGATTGTCACTTTTTGTTGATTGAAAATTTTCAGTCTATCTTCCTAATTTGAAGTCGAACTTCAACATTTCTTATTTATTTGAATGAGTTTGCAACTAACTTTGTCAGATATCGTCAATTAACATTCATTGAAGCCCATTGAGGTCGATTGTCACTTTGTGTTGATTGAGAATTTTCAAAGTCTATCTTCGTAATTTGAAGTCGAATTCCAAAATTTCTTATATATTTGAGTGAGTTTGCAACTAACTTTGTCAGATATCGTCGATTAACATTCATTGAAGCCAATTGAGGTCGATTGTCACTTTGTATTGGTTGAAAATTTTCAAAGTCTATCTTCCTAATTTGAAGTCCAATTTCAACATTTCTTATATATTTCAGTGCGTTCGCAACTAACTTTGTCAGATATCGTCGATTTACATCCATTGAAGCTCATTGAGGTCGATTGTCACTTTGGGTTGATTGAGAATTTTCAAAGTCTATCTTCCTAATTTGAAGTCGAATTCAAACATTTCTTATATATTTGAGTGAGTTTGCATCTAACTTTGTCAGATATCGTGGATTTACATCCATTGGAGCCATTAGAGGTCGATTGTCACTTTGTGTTGATTGAAAATTTCCAAAGTCTATCTTCCTAATTTGAAGTCGAATTTCAACATTCCTTATATATTTGTGTGAGTTTGCAACTAACTTTGTCACATATCGTCGAATTACATCCATTGGAGCCATTTGAGGTCGATTGTCACTTTGTGTTGATTGAAAATTTCCAAAGTCTATCTTCCTAATTTGAAGTCGAATTTCAACATTTCTTATAAATTTGTGTGAGTTTGCAATCAACTTTGTCAGATATCGTCGATTAACATTCATTGAAGCCCATTGAGGTCGATTGTCACTTTGTGTTGATTGAGAATTTTCAAAGTCTATCTTCGTAATTTGAAGTCGAATTTCAACATTTCTTATATATTTGAGTGAGTTTGCAACTAACTTTGTCAGATATCGTCGATTTACATCCAATGAAGCCATTTGAGGTCGATTGTCACTTTGTGCTGATTGAAAATTATCAAAGTCTATCTTCGTAATTTGAAGTCGAATTTCAACAATTCTTATATATTTGAGTGAGTTTGCAAATAACTTTTTCAGATATCGTCGATTAACATCCATTGAAGCCCATTGAGGTCGATTGTCACTTTGTATTGGTTGAAAATTTTCAAAGTCTATCTTCGTAATTTGAAGTCGAATTTCAACATTTCTTCCATATTAGAGTGAGTTTGCAACTAACTTCGTCAGATATCGTCAATTAACATTCATTGAAGCCCATTGAGGTCGATTATCACTTTGTGTTGATTGAGAATTTTCAAAGTCTATCTTCGTAATTTGAAGTCGAATTCCAACATTTGTTATATATTTGAGTGAGTTTGCATCTAACTTTGTCAGATATCGTCGATTTACATCCATTGGAGCCATTTGAGGTCGATTGTCACTTTGTGTTGATTGAAAATTTCCAAAGTCTATCTTCCTAATTTGAAGTCGAATTTCAACATTCCTTTTATATTTGTGTGAGTTTGCAACTAACTTTGTCACATATCGTCGATTTACATCCATTGGAGCCATTTGAGGTCGATTGTCACTTTGTGTTGATTGAAAATTTTCAAGTCTATCTTCCTAATTTGAAGTCGAATTTCAACATTTCTTATATATTTGTGTGAGTTTGCAACCAACTTTGTCAGATATCGTCGATTTACATCCATTGAAGCCATTTGAGGTCGATTGTCACTTTGTGTTGATTGAAAATTTTCAAAGTGTATCTTCCTAATTTGAAGTCGAATTTCAACGTTTCTTATATATTTCAGTGCGTTTGCATCTAACTTTGTCAGATATCGTCAATTAACATTAATTGGAGGCCATTGAGGTCGATTGTCACTTTGTGTTGATTGAACATTTTCAAAGTCTATCTTCGTAATTTGAAGTCGAATTTCAATATTTCTTATTTATTTGAGTGAGTTTGCAACTAACTTTGTCAGATATCGTCGATTTACATCCATTGAAGCCCATTGAGGTCGGTTGTCACTTTGTGTTGATTGAAAATTTTCAAAGTCTATCTTCGTAATTTGAAGTCGAATTTCAACATTTCTTATTTATTTGAATGAGTTTGCAACCAACTTTGTCAGATATCGTCGATTTACATCCATTGAAGCCCATTGAGGTCGGTTGTCACTTTGTGTTGATTGAAAATTTTCAAAGTCTATCTTCGTAATTTGAAGTCGAATTTCAACATTTCTTCCATATTAGAGTGAGTTTGCAACTAACTTCGTCAGATATCGTCAATTAACATTAATTGGAGTCCATTGAGGTCGATTGTCACTTTGTGTTGATTGAACATTTTCAAAGTCTATCTTCGTAATTTGAAGTCGAATTTCAACATTTCTTATTTATTTGAATGAGTTTGCAACCAACTTTGTCAGATATCGTCGATTTACATCCATTGAAGCCCATTGAGGTCGGTTGTCACTTTGTGTTGATTGAAAATTTTCAAAGTCTATCTTCGTAATTTGAAGTCGAATTTCAACATTTCTTCCATATTAGAGTGAGTTTGCAACTAACTTCGTCAGATATCGTGGATTAACATCCATTGAAGCCCATTGAGGTCGATTGTCACTTTGTATTGGTTGAAAATTTTCAAAGTCTATCTTCCTAATTTGAAGTCGAATTTCAACATTTCTTATATATTTCAGTGCGTTTGCATTTAACTTTGTCAGATATCGTCGATTAACATCCATTGAAGCCCATTGAGGTCGATTGTCACTTTGTATTGGTTGAAAATTTCCAAAGTCTATCTTCCTAATTTGAAGTCCAATTTCAACATTTCTTCCATATTAGAGTGAGTTTGCAACTAACTTCGTCAGATATCGTGGATTAACATCCATTGAAGCCCATTGAGGTCGATTGTCACTTTGTATTGGTTGAAAATTTTCAAAGTCTATCTTCCTAATTTGAAGTCGAATTTCAACATTTCTTATATATTTCAGTGAGTTTGCAACTAACTTTGTCAGATATCGTCGATTTACATCCATTGAAGCCGTTTGAGGTCGATTGTCACTTTTTGTTGATTGAAAATTTTCAGTCTATCTTCCTAATTTGAAGTCGAATTTCAACATTTCTTATTTATTTGAATGAGTTTGCAACCAACTTTGTCAGATATCGTCGATTTACATCCATTGAAGCCCATTGAGGTCGGTTGTCACTTTGTGTTGATTGAAAATTTTCAAAGTCTATCTTCGTAATTTGAAGTCGAATTTCAACATTTCTTTCATATTTGAGTGAGTTTGCAACTAACTTTGTCAGATATCGTCGATTAATTTCCATTGAAGCCCATTGAGGTCAACTGTCACTTTGTGTTGATTGAAAATTTTCAAAGTCTATTTTCTTAATTTGAAGTCGAATTTCAACATTTCTTATATATTTCAGTGCGTTTGCATCTAACTTTGTCAGATATCGTCGATTAACATCCATTGAAGCCCATTGAGGTCGATTGTCACTTTGTATTGGTTGAAAATTTTCAAAGTCTATTTTCCTAATTTGAAGTCGAATTTCAACATTTCTTATATATTTGAGTGAGTTTGCAACTAACTTCGTCAGATATCGTGGATTAACATCCATTGAAGCCCATTGAGGTCGATTGTCACTTTGTATTGGTTGAAAATTTTCAAAGTCTATCTTCCTAATTTGAAGTCGAATTTCAACATTTCTTATATATTTCAGTGCGTTTGCATCTAACTTTGTCAGATATCGTCGATTTACATCCATTGGAGCCATTTGAGGTCGATTGTCACTTTGTGTTGATTGAAAATTTCCAAAGTCTTTCTTCCTAATTTGAAGTAGAATTTCAACATTTTTTATATATTTGTGTGAGTTTGCAACTAACTTTGTCAGATATCGTCGATTTACATCCATTGAAGCCCATTGAGGTCAACTGTCACTTTGTGTTGATTGAAAATTTTCAAAGTCTATCTTCCTAATTTGAAGTCGGATTTCAACATTTCTTATATATTTGAGTGAGTTTGCAACTAACTTCGTCAGATATCGTCGATTAACATCCATTGAAGCCCATTGAGGTCGATTGTCACTTTGTATTGGTTGAAAATTTTCAAAGTCTATCTTCCTAATTTGAAGTCGAATTTCAACATTTCTTATATATTTCAGTGCGTTTGCAACTAACTTTGTCAGATATCGTCGATTTACATCCATTGAAGCCGTTTGAGGTCGATTGTCACTTTTTGTTGATTGAAAATTTTCAGTCTATCTTCCTAATTTGAAGTCGAATTTCAACATTTCTTATTTATTTGAATGAGTTTGCAACTAACTTTGTCAGATATCGTCAATTAACATTCATTGAAGCCCATTGAGGTCGATTGTCACTTTGTGTTGATTGAGAATTTTCAAAGTCTATCTTCGTAATTTGAAGTCGAATTCCAAAATTTCTTATATATTTGAGTGAGTTTGCAACTAACTTTGTCAGATATCGTCGATTAACATCCATTGATGCCCAGTAAGGTCGATTGTCACTTTGAATTGGTTGAAAATTTTCAAAGTCTATTTTCCTAATTTGAAGTCGAATTTCAACATTTCTTATATATTTGAGTGAGTTTGCAACTAACTTCGTCAGATATCGTCGATTAACATCCATTGAAGCCCATTGAGGTCGATTGTCACTTTGTATTGGTTGAAAATTTTCAAAGTCTATCTTCCTAATTTGAAGTCGAATTTCAACATTTCTTATATATTTCAGTGCGTTTGCATCTAACTTTGTCAGATATCGTCGATTAACATCCATTGAAGCCCATTGAGGTCGATTGTCACTTTGTATTGGTTGAAAATTTTCAAAGTCTATCTTCCTAATTTGAAGTCGAATTTCAACATTTCTTATATATTTCAGTGCGTTTGCAACTAACTTTGTCAGATATCGTCGATTTACATCCATTGAAGCCGTTTGAGGTCGATTGTCACTTTTTGTTGATTGAAAATTTTCAGTCTATCTTCCTAATTTGAAGTCGAATTTCAACATTTCTTATTTATTTGAATGAGTTTGCAACTAACTTTGTCAGATATCGTCAATTAACATCCATTGATGTCCATTGAGGTCGATTGTCACTTTGTGTTGATTGAGAATTTTCAAAGTCTATCTTCCTAATTTGAAGTCGAATTCAAACATTTCTTATATATATGAGTGAGTTTGCATCTAACTTTGTCAGATATCGTGGATTTACATCCATTGGAGCTATTAGAGGTCGATTGTCACTTTGTGTTGATTGAAAATTTCCAAAGTCTATCTTCCTAATTTGAAGTCGAATTTCAACATTCCTTATATATTTGTGTGAGTTTGCAACTAACTTTGTCACATATCGTCGAATTACATCCATTGGAGCCATTTGAGGTCGATTGTCACTTTGTGTTGATTGAAAATTTCCAAAGTCTATCTTCCTAATTTGAAGTCGAATTTCAACATTTCTTATATATTTGTGTGAGTTTGCAATCAACTTTGTCAGATATCGTCGATTAACATTCATTGAAGCCCATTGAGGTCGATTGTCACTTTGTGTTGATTGAGTATTTTCAAAGTCTATCTTCGTAATTTGAAGTCGAATTTCAACATTTCTTATATATTTGAGTGAGTTTGCAACTAACTTTGTCAGATATCGTCGATTTACATCCATAGAAGCCCATTGAGGTCGATTGTCACTTTGTGTTGATTGAACATTTTCAAAGTCTATCTTCGTAATTTGAAGTCGAATTTCAACATTTCTTATATA
Organism: Diorhabda sublineata; assembly: GCF_026230105.1. Taxonomy (NCBI): domain Eukaryota; kingdom Metazoa; phylum Arthropoda; class Insecta; order Coleoptera; family Chrysomelidae; genus Diorhabda; species Diorhabda sublineata. Next base: position 351,889 of record NW_026614155.1, on the reverse strand, counting down.
TTTGAGTGAGTTTGCAACTAACTTTGTCAGATATCGTCGATTTACATCCAATGAAGCCATTTGAGGTCGATTGTCACTTTGTGTTGATTGAAAATTATCAAAGTCTATCTTCGTAATTTGAAGTCGAATTTCAACAATTCTTATATATTTGAGTGAGTTTGCAAATAACTTTTTCAGATATCGTCGATTAACATCCATTGAAGCCGTTTGAGGTCGATTGTCACTTTTTGTTGATTGAAAATTTTCAGTCTATCTTCCTAATTTGAAGTCGAATTTCAACATTTCTTATTTATTTGAATGAGTTTGCAACTAACTTTGTCAGATATCGTCAATTAACATTCATTGAAGCCCATTGAGGTCGATTGTCACTTTGTGTTGATTGAGAATTTTCAAAGTCTATCTTCGTAATTTGAAGTCGAATTCCAAAATTTCTTATATATTTGAGTGAGTTTGCAACTAACTTTGTCAGATATCGTCGATTAACATCCATTGATGCCCAGTGAGGTCGATTGTCACTTTGTATTGGTTGAAAATTTTCAAAGTCTATTTTCCTAATTTGAAGTCGAATTTCAACATTTCTTATATATTTGAGTGAGTTTGCAACTAACTTCGTCAGATATCGTCGATTAACATCCATTGAAGCCCATTGAGGTCGATTGTCACTTTGTATTGGTTGAAAATTTTCAAAGTCTATCTTCCTAATTTGAAGTCGAATTTCAACATTTCTTATATATTTCAGTGCGTTTGCATCTAACTTTGTCAGATATCGTCAATTAACATTCATTGAAGCCCATTGAGGTCGATTATCACTGTGTGTTGATTGAGAATTTTCAAAGTCTATCTTCGTAATTTGAAGTCGAATTCCAACATTTGTTATATATTTGAGTGAGTTTGCATCTAACTTTGTCAGATATCGTCGATTTACATCCATTGGAGCCATTTGAGGTCGATTGTCACTTTGTGTTGATTGAAAATTTCCAAAGTCTATCTTCCTAATTTGAAGTCGAATTTCAACATTCCTTTTATATTTGTGTGAGTTTGCAACTAACTTTGTCACATATCGTCGATTTACATCCATTGGAGCCATTTGAGGTCGATTGTCACTTTGTGTTGATTGAAAATTTTCAAGTCTATCTTCCTAATTTGAAGTCGAATTTCAACATTTCTTATATATTTGTGTGAGTTTGCAACCAACTTTGTCAGATATCGTCGATTTACATCCATTGAAGCCATTTGAGGTCGATTGTCACTTTGTGTTGATTGAAAATTTTCAAAGTGTATCTTCCTAATTTGAAGTCGAATTTCAACGTTTCTTATATATTTCAGTGCGTTTGCATCTAACTTTGTCAGATATCGTCAATTAACATTAATTGGAGGCCATTGAGGTCGATTGTCACTTTGTGTTGATTGAACATTTTCAAAGTCTATCTTCGTAATTTGAAGTCGAATTTCAATATTTCTTATTTATTTGAGTGAGTTTGCAACTAACTTTGTCAGATATCGTCGATTTACATCCATTGAAGCCCATTGAGGTCGGTTGTCACTTTGTGTTGATTGAAAATTTTCAAAGTCTATCTTCGTAATTTGAAGTCGAATTTCAACATTTCTTATTTATTTGAATGAGTTTGCAACCAACTTTGTCAGATATCGTCGATTTACATCCATTGAAGCCCATTGAGGTCGGTTGTCACTTTGTGTTGATTGAAAATTTTCAAAGTCTATCTTCGTAATTTGAAGTCGAATTTCAACATTTCTTCCATATTAGAGTGAGTTTGCAACTAACTTCGTCAGATATCGTCAATTAACATTAATTGGAGTCCATTGAGGTCGATTGTCACTTTGTGTTGATTGAACATTTTCAAAGTCTATCTTCGTAATTTGAAGTCGAATTTCAACATTTCTTATTTATTTGAATGAGTTTGCAACCAACTTTGTCAGATATCGTCGATTTACATCCATTGAAGCCCATTGAGGTCGGTTGTCACTTTGTGTTGATTGAAAATTTTCAAAGTCTATCTTCGTAATTTGAAGTCGAATTTCAACATTTCTTCCATATTAGAGTGAGTTTGCAACTAACTTCGTCAGATATCGTGGATTAACATCCATTGAAGCCCATTGAGGTCGATTGTCACTTTGTATTGGTTGAAAATTTTCAAAGTCTATCTTCCTAATTTGAAGTCGAATTTCAACATTTCTTATATATTTCAGTGCGTTTGCATTTAACTTTGTCAGATATCGTCGATTAACATCCATTGAAGCCCATTGAGGTCGATTGTCACTTTGTATTGGTTGAAAATTTTCAAAGTCTATCTTCCTAATTTGAAGTCGAATTTCAACATTTCTTATATATTTCAGTGAGTTTGCAACTAACTTTGTCAGATATCGTCGATTTACATCCATTGAAGCCGTTTGAGGTCGATTGTCACTTTTTGTTGATTGAAAATTTTCAGTCTATCTTCCTAATTTGAAGTCGAATTTCAACATTTCTTATTTATTTGAATGAGTTTGCAACCAACTTTGTCAGATATCGTCGATTTACATCCATTGAAGCCCATTGAGGTCGGTTGTCACTTTGTGTTGATTGAAAATTTTCAAAGTCTATCTTCGTAATTTGAAGTCGAATTTCAACATTTCTTTCATATTTGAGTGAGTTTGCAACTAACTTTGTCAGATATCGTCGATTAATTTCCATTGAAGCCCATTGAGGTCAACTGTCACTTTGTGTTGATTGAAAATTTTCAAAGTCTATTTTCTTAATTTGAAGTCGAATTTCAACATTTCTTATATATTTCAGTGCGTTTGCATCTAACTTTGTCAGATATCGTCGATTAACATCCATTGAAGCCCATTGAGGTCGATTGTCACTTTGTATTGGTTGAAAATTTTCAAAGTCTATTTTCCTAATTTGAAGTCGAATTTCAACATTTCTTATATATTTGAGTGAGTTTGCAACTAACTTCGTCAGATATCGTGGATTAACATCCATTGAAGCCCATTGAGGTCGATTGTCACTTTGTATTGGTTGAAAATTTTCAAAGTCTATCTTCCTAATTTGAAGTCGAATTTCAACATTTCTTATATATTTCAGTGCGTTTGCATCTAACTTTGTCAGATATCGTCGATTTACATCCATTGGAGCCATTTGAGGTCGATTGTCACTTTGTGTTGATTGAAAATTTCCAAAGTCTTTCTTCCTAATTTGAAGTAGAATTTCAACATTTTTTATATATTTGTGTGAGTTTGCAACTAACTTTGTCAGATATCGTCGATTTACATCCATTGAAGCCCATTGAGGTCAACTGTCACTTTGTGTTGATTGAAAATTTTCAAAGTCTATCTTCCTAATTTGAAGTCGGATTTCAACATTTCTTATATATTTGAGTGAGTTTGCAACTAACTTCGTCAGATATCGTCGATTAACATCCATTGAAGCCCATTGAGGTCGATTGTCACTTTGTATTGGTTGAAAATTTTCAAAGTCTATCTTCCTAATTTGAAGTCGAATTTCAACATTTCTTATATATTTCAGTGCGTTTGCAACTAACTTTGTCAGATATCGTCGATTTACATCCATTGAAGCCGTTTGAGGTCGATTGTCACTTTTTGTTGATTGAAAATTTTCAGTCTATCTTCCTAATTTGAAGTCGAATTTCAACATTTCTTATTTATTTGAATGAGTTTGCAACTAACTTTGTCAGATATCGTCAATTAACATTCATTGAAGCCCATTGAGGTCGATTGTCACTTTGTGTTGATTGAGAATTTTCAAAGTCTATCTTCGTAATTTGAAGTCGAATTCCAAAATTTCTTATATATTTGAGTGAGTTTGCAACTAACTTTGTCAGATATCGTCGATTAACATCCATTGATGCCCAGTAAGGTCGATTGTCACTTTGAATTGGTTGAAAATTTTCAAAGTCTATTTTCCTAATTTGAAGTCGAATTTCAACATTTCTTATATATTTGAGTGAGTTTGCAACTAACTTCGTCAGATATCGTCGATTAACATCCATTGAAGCCCATTGAGGTCGATTGTCACTTTGTATTGGTTGAAAATTTTCAAAGTCTATCTTCCTAATTTGAAGTCGAATTTCAACATTTCTTATATATTTCAGTGCGTTTGCATCTAACTTTGTCAGATATCGTCGATTAACATCCATTGAAGCCCATTGAGGTCGATTGTCACTTTGTATTGGTTGAAAATTTTCAAAGTCTATCTTCCTAATTTGAAGTCGAATTTCAACATTTCTTATATATTTCAGTGCGTTTGCAACTAACTTTGTCAGATATCGTCGATTTACATCCATTGAAGCCGTTTGAGGTCGATTGTCACTTTTTGTTGATTGAAAATTTTCAGTCTATCTTCCTAATTTGAAGTCGAATTTCAACATTTCTTATTTATTTGAATGAGTTTGCAACTAACTTTGTCAGATATCGTCAATTAACATCCATTGATGTCCATTGAGGTCGATTGTCACTTTGTGTTGATTGAGAATTTTCAAAGTCTATCTTCCTAATTTGAAGTCGAATTCAAACATTTCTTATATATTTGAGTGAGTTTGCATCTAACTTTGTCAGATATCGTGGATTTACATCCATTGGAGCCATTAGAGGTCGATTGTCACTTTGTGTTGATTGAAAATTTCCAAAGTCTATCTTCCTAATTTGAAGTCGAATTTCAACATTCCTTATATATTTGTGTGAGTTTGCAACTAACTTTGTCACATATCGTCGAATTACATCCATTGGAGCCATTTGAGGTCGATTGTCACTTTGTGTTGATTGAAAATTTCCAAAGTCTATCTTCCTAATTTGAAGTCGAATTTCAACATTTCTTATATATTTGTGTGAGTTTGCAATCAACTTTGTCAGATATCGTCGATTAACATTCATTGAAGCCCATTGAGGTCGATTGTCACTTTGTGTTGATTGAGTATTTTCAAAGTCTATCTTCGTAATTTGAAGTTGAATTTCAACATTTCTTATATATTTGAGTGAGTTTGCAACTAACTTTGTCAGATATCGTCGATTTACATCCATAGAAGCCCATTGAGGTCGATTGTCACTTTGTGTTGATTGAACATTTTCAAAGTCTATCTTCGTAATTTGAAGTCGAATTTCAACATTTCTTATATATTTGAGTGAGTTTGCAACTAACTTTGTCAGATATCGTCGATTTACATCCAATGAAGCCATTTGAGGTCGATTGTCACTTTGTGTTGATTGAAAATTATCAAAGTCTATCTTCGTAATTTGAAGTCGAATTTCAACAATTCTTATATATTTGAGTGAGTTTGCAAATAACTTTTTCAGATATCGTCGATTAACATCCATTGAAGCCGTTTGAGGTCGATTGTCACTTTTTGTTGATTGAAAATTTTCAGTCTATCTTCCTAATTTGAAGTCGAATTTCAACATTTCTTATTTATTTGAATGAGTTTGCAACTAACTTTGTCAGATATCGTCAATTAACATTCATTGAAGCCCATTGAGGTCGATTGTCACTTTGTGTTGATTGAGAATTTTCAAAGTCTATCTTCGTAATTTGAAGTCGAATTCCAAAATTTCTTATATATTTGAGTGAGTTTGCAACTAACTTTGTCAGATATCGTCGATTAACATCCATTGATGCCCAGTGAGGTCGATTGTCACTTTGTATTGGTTGAAAATTTTCAAAGTCTATTTTCCTAATTTGAAGTCGAATTTCAACATTTCTTATATATTTGAGTGAGTTTGCAACTATCGTCGATTAACATCCATTGAAGCCCATTGAGGTCGATTGTCACTTTGTATTGGTTGAAAATTTTCAAAGTCTATCTTCCTAATTTGAAGTCGAATTTCAACATTTCTTATATATTTCAGTGCGTTTGCATCTAACTTTGTCAGATATCGTCAATTAACATTCATTGAAGCCCATTGAGGTCGATTATCACTGTGTGTTGATTGAGAATTTTCAAAGTCTATCTTCGTAATTTGAAGTCGAATTCCAACATTTGTTATATATTTGAGTGAGTTTGCATCTAACTTTGTCAGATATCGTCGATTTACATCCATTGGAGCCATTTGAGGTCGATTGTCACTTTTTGTTGATTGAAAATTTCCAAAGTCTATCTTCCTAATTTGAAGTCGAATTTCAACATTCCTTTTATATTTGTGTGAGTTTGCAACTAACTTTGTCACATATCGTCGATTTACATCCATTGGAGCCATTTGAGGTCGATTGTCACTTTGTGTTGATTGAAAATTTTCAAGTCTATCTTCCTAATTTGAAGTCGAATTTCAACATTTCTTATATATTTGTGTGAGTTTGCAACCAACTTTGTCAGATATCGTCGATTTACATCCATTGAAGCCATTTGAGGTCGATTGTCACTTTGTGTTGATTGAAAATTTTCAAAGTGTATCTTCCTAATTTGAAGTCGAATTTCAACGTTTCTTATATATTTCAGTGCGTTTGCATCTAACTTTGTCAGATATCGTCAATTAACATTAATTGGAGTCCATTGAGGTCGATTGTCACTTTGTGTTGATTGAACATTTTCAAAGTCTATCTTCGTAATTTGAAGTCGAATTTCAATATTTCTTATTTATTTGAGTGAGTTTGCAACTAACTTTGTCAGATATCGTCGATTTACATCCATTGAAGCCCATTGAGGTCGGTTGTCACTTTGTGTTGATTGAAAATTTTCAAAGTCTATCTTCGTAATTTGAAGTCGAATTTCAACATTTCTTTCATATTTGAGTGAGTTTGCAACTAACTTTGTCAGATATCGTCGATTTACATCCATAGAAGCCCATTGAGGTCGATTGTCACTTTGTGTTGATTGAACATTTCCAAAGTCTTTCTTCCTAATTTGAAGTAGAATTTCAACATTTTTTATATATTTTTGTGAGTTTGCAACTAACTTTGTCAGATATCGTCGATTTACATCCATTGAAGCCCATTGAGGTCAACTGTCACTTTGTGTTGATTGAAAATTTTCAAAGTGTATCTTCCTAATTTGAAGTCGAATTTCAACATTTCTTATATATTTCAGTGCGTTTGCATCTAACTTTGTCAGATATCGTCAATTAACATTAATTGGAGTCCATTGAGGTCGATTGTCACTTTGTGTTGATTGAACATTTTCAAAGTCTATCTTCGTAATTTGAAGTCGAATTTCAACATTTCTTATTTATTTGAGTGAGTTTGCAACTAACTTTGTCAGATATCGTCGATTTACATCCATTGAAGCCCATTGAGGTCGGTTGTCACTTTGTGTTGATTGAAAATTTTCAAAGTCTATCTTCGTAATTTGAAGTCGAATTTCAACATTTCTTTCATATTTGTGTGAGTTTGCAACTAACTTTGTCAGATATCGTCGATTTACATCCATTGAAGCCCATTGAGGTCAACTGTCACTTTGTGTTGATTGAAAATTTTCAAAGTCTATCTTCCTAATTTGAAGTCGGATTTCAACATCTTAATATATATAAATCTCGTGTCACAATGTTTGTCCTCAATGGACTCCTAAACCACTTAACCGATTATAATAAAATTTGCACACCATGTGCAGTTCGATCCAACTTGAGAGATAGGATAGTTTAAATCTCAAATTATAGTCGCAATTTTAATTTATTGCTAATTATTCGTCTGTTATTATTTGACAGTCACAATTATCTGTTAACTCCAAATGATTCTAACAGATGTCGATACCTTTCGACTGGGTTGAGTAAGTAATCAATAGATGGCGCTGCTATGGTAAATCTACGAACGTGTCATATAAGCTACATTTTCACAGCATAATTACCACGTGTTGTTGACGCTATAAAATTAATTAAATTTATTTTGTAGTGAACGAAATACCGCATAATTCAATTATTTCCACTTTTTAAATTTTTGGTGTTAGCATAGCCGGCCACGTGTTACTTAGACTGAAATGTTAATTGAATTCATATTATAATGAAGATAATACAGTGAAATTAATCCTGCTTTTTACTTATTTGTGCTTCATTGATCAAAACTTTATAATTTAATTTGAATATATGTATGTAAGTATTATCACATAATTATAAAATTTAATTAAAATGTCAATGAAAAAATGATACACAATTTCCTACACTTTTTCAATAGTTGTACAAATATTTTTTTTTATTGTTTTTATTTAATCTCTATTAAAAATTATTTAGCACTTATTATTTCAATGTGCTATGATAACAAGTTTTTCAGATTTTTTTTCTTATATTTAAACGATTAAATTAGTATTTCAATTCTTATTGAAATTATTATTTAAACTCTATAATTTAAATATGTACATGTCAGTATTATCACATAATTATAAAACTTAATTAGAATGATTTTCAATTTTTTTTTTCTCAGTGTGTTGAAACCCTTCGATTGACCATAAATATGCGAGTACAATTGCAAAATGATCCATCAGCACAAATATTTTCCGAACAACTACTAGATATTGGGAACGGTAAAATAGAACTGCAACCAAATACGCAATGCATTAAACTACCAGACAATTTTTGCACTGTTGTTCAGGATAAAAATGAATTGATTCAGAGTATTTTCCCGGATATACAGAATAATTATTTGAATCATGAATGGCTCAGTCAACGGGCGATTTTGGCAGCCAAAAACGTTGATGTTGACGAAATTAACTTCCAGATACAACAGTTGTTACCAGGCGATCTGATGTCTTTTAAATCAATCGATACTGTTGTTGATGAAAATGAAAGTGTAAATTTTCCGATTGAATTTTTAAATTCATTAGATATACCTGGAATGCCACCACATAATCTTCGATTAAAGATTGGTTCCCCTATTATTCTCCTCCGTAATTTGAATCCGCCTCAATTATGTAACGGTACGCGTTTGGTCATCAAAAAGATCACCGGTAACATTCTTGAAGCAACCATTTTGGCTGGGAAGTTTAAAGGAAAAGTGGTTTTGCTGCCACGTATTCCGATGATACCATCAGATTCTACCATACCCTTCAAAAGGCTACAGTTTCCAATTCGTTTAGCTTTCGCCATGTCTATAAATAAATCTCAAGGTCAAACAATGTCCATTTGTGGTTTAGATTTGGAAAATCCATGTTTTTCTCATGGGCAACTATATGTTGCGTGTTCACGTGTTGGGAAACCGTCGAATCTATTTGTGTTAGCTAAAGACAGGATAACCAAAAACATTGTGCACCGATTGGTGTTAAATTAAATTGAAATTGAAAGTATTTATAATTCAAAAAAAGAGACATTAATGTTTAAAAGTTTAAGACTGTCTGCCTTGCCTACCTCATTCATGATGTTTAAGCGTCACATGTTATTTACTGTATTATACTGTAATATACTTATTTGTTATAAAATTAAATGGAAATAATAAATCTGATAAATTTTTATTTTGTATTGATTTCTGCTTAATATCAAGTGTAAGAACATTTTAATTAATTGTGTTCAACGTACTTCCCCTTCAAATCTCAATCCAGTGAATTTGTATACCACCATCAACATTTTCGTCTTTGTTCGTAAATAATTTCATTGTACTAAAGGGTTATAGTAGTAGAAAGTCAAATAAGGAGATCACCATTTTTTTTTTCAAATACCATCTGTGTAAATAAGCATAGTGGACTCCGTGTCTGATGTTCTTTTATCGTTCCTCTTAGATTGTTTACTATAATGTAATATAACAAAAACTTCAGCCACAGCAACGCGTGGCCGGGTCAGCTAGTTTCTTATATATTTGAGTGAGTTTGCAACTAACTTCGTCAGATATCGTCGATTAACATCCATTGAAGCCCATTGAGGTCGATTGTCACTTTGTATTGGTTGAAAATTTTCAAAGTCTATCTTCCTAATTTGAAGTCGAATTTCAACATTTCTTATATATTTCAGTGCGTTTGCATCTAACTTTGTCAGATATCGTCAATTAACATTAATTGGAGTCCATTGAGGTCGATTGTCACTTTGTGTTGATTGAACATTTTCAAAGTCTATCTTCGTAATTTGAAGTCGAATTTCAACATTTCTTATTTATTTGAGTGAGTTTGCAACTAACTTTGTCAGATATCGTCGATTAATTTCCATTGAAGCCCATTGAGGTCAACTGTCACTTTGTGTTGATTGAAAATTTTCAAAGTCTATCTTCGTAATTTGAAGTCGAATTCCAAAATTTCTTATATATTTGAGTGAGTTTGCAACTAACTTTGTCAGATATCGTCGATTAACATCCATTGATGCCCAGTGAGGTCGATTGTCACTTTGTATTGGTTGAAAATTTTCAAAGTCTATTTTCCTAATTTGAAGTCGAATTTCAACATTTCTTATATATTTGAGTGAGTTTGCAACTAACTTCGTCAGATATCGTCGATTAACATCCATTGAAGCCCATTGAGGTCGATTGTCACTTTGTATTGGTTGAAAATTTTCAAAGTCTATCTTCCTAATTTGAAGTCGAATTTCAACATTTCTTATATATTTCAGTGCGTTTGCATCTAACTTTGTCAGATATCGTCAATTAACATTCATTGAAGCCCATTGAGGTCGATTATCACTGTGTGTTGATTGAGAATTTTCAAAGTATATCTTCGTAATTTGAAGTCGAATTCCAACATTTGTTATATATTTGAGTGAGTTTGCATCTAACTTTGTCAGATATCGTCGATTTACATCCATTGGAGCCATTTGAGGTCGATTGTCACTTTGTGTTGATTGAAAATTTCCAAAGTCTATCTTCCTAATTTGAAGTCGAATTTCAACATTCCTTTTATATTTGTGTGAGTTTGCAACTAACTTTGTCACATATCGTCGATTTACATCCATTGGAGCCATTTGAGGTCGATTGTCACTTTGTGTTGATTGAAAATTTTCAAGTCTATCTTCCTAATTTGAAGTCGAATTTCAACATTTCTTATATATTTGTGTGAGTTTGCAACCAACTTTGTCAGATATCGTCGATTTACATCCATTGAAGCCATTTGAGGTCGATTGTCACTTTGTGTTGATTGAAAATTTTCAAAGTGTATCTTCCTAATTTGAAGTCGAATTTCAACGTTTCTTATATATTTCAGTGCGTTTGCATCTAACTTTGTCAGATATCGTCAATTAACATTAATTGGAGTCCATTGAGGTCGATTGTCACTTTGTGTTGATTGAACATTTTCAAAGTCTATCTTCGTAATTTGAAGTCGAATTTCAATATTTCTTATTTATTTGAGTGAGTTTGCAACTAACTTTGTCAGATATCGTCGATTTACATCCATTGAAGCCCATTGAGGTCGGTTGTCACTTTGTGTTGATTGAAAATTTTCAAAGTCTATCTTCGTAATTTGAAGTCGAATTTCAACATTTCTTTCATATTTGAGTGAGTTTGCAACTAACTTTGTCAGATATCGTCGATTTACATCCATAGAAGCCCATTGAGGTCGATTGTCACTTTGTGTTGATTGAACATTTCCAAAGTCTTTCTTCCTAATTTGAAGTAGAATTTCAACATTTTTTATATATTTGTGTGAGTTTGCAACTAACTTTGTCAGATATCGTCGATTTACATCCATTGAAGCCCATTGAGGTCAACTGTCACTTTGTGTTGATTGAAAATTTTCAAAGTGTATCTTCCTAATTTGAAGTCGAATTTCAACATTTCTTATATATTTCAGTGCGTTTGCATCTAACTTTGTCAGATATCGTCAATTAACATTAATTGGAGTCCATTGAGGTCGATTGTCACTTTGTGTTGATTGAACATTTTCAAAGTCTATCTTCGTAATTTGAAGTCGAATTTCAACATTTCTTTCATATTTGTGTGAGTTTGCAACTAACTTTGTCAGATATCGTCGATTTACATCCATTGAAGCCCATTGAGGTCAACTGTCACTTTGTGTTGATTGAAAATTTTCAAAGTCTATCTTCCTAATTTGAAGTCGGATTTCAACATTTCTTATATATTTGAGTGAGTTTGCAACTAACTTCGTCAGATATCGTCGATTAACATCCATTGAAGCCCATTGAGGTCGATTGTCACTTTGTATTGGTTGAAAATTTTCAAAGTCTATCTTCCTAATTTGAAGTCGAATTTCAACATTTCTTATATATTTCAGTGCGTTTGCATCTAACTTTGTCAGATATCGTCAATTAACATTAATTGGAGTCCATTGAGGTCGATTGTCACTTTGTGTTGATTGAACATTTTCAAAGTCTATCTTCGTAATTTGAAGTCGAATTTCAACATTTCTTATTTATTTGAGTGAGTTTGCAACTAACTTTGTCAGATATCGTCGATTAATTTCCATTGAAGCCCATTGAGGTCAACTGTCACTTTGTGTTGATTGAAAATTTTCAAAGTCTATTTTCTTAATTTGAAGTCGAATTTCAACATTTCTTATATATTTCAGTGCGTTTGCATCTAACTTTGTCAGATATCGTCGATTAACATCCATTGAAGCCCATTGAGGTCGATTGTCACTTTGTATTGGTTGAAAATTTTCAAAGTCTATCTTCCTAATTTGAAGTCGAATTTCATTATTTCTTATATATTTGAGTGAGTTTGCAACTAACTTCGTCAGATATCGTCGATTTACATCCATTGAAGCCGTTTGAGGTCGCTTGTCACTTTGTGTTGATTGAAAATTTTTAGTCTATCTTCCTAATTTGAAGTCGAATTTCAACATTTCTTATTTATTTGAATGAGTTTGCAACTAACTTTGTCAGATATCGTCAATTAACATTCATTGAAGCCCATTGAGGTCGATTGTCACTTTGTGTTGATTGAGAATTTTCAAAGTCTATCTTCTTAATTTGAAGTCGAATTTCAATATTTCTTATATATTTGAGTGAGTTTGCAACTAACTTTGTCAGATATCGTCGATTAACATCCATTGATGCCCAGTGAGGTCGATTGTCACTTTGTATTGGTTGAAAATTTTCAAAGTCTATCTTCCTAATTTGAAGTCGAATTCCAACATTTCTTATATATTCCAGTGCGTTTGCATCTAACTTTGTCAGATATCGTCGATTAACATCCATTGAAGCCGTTTGAGGTCGATTGTCATATTGTGTTGATTGAAAATTTTCAGTCTATCTTCCTGATTTGAAGTCGAATTTCAACATTTCTTATATATTTGAGTGAGTTTGCAACTCACTTTGTCAGATATCGTCGATTTACATCCATTGAAGCCCATTGAGGTCGATTGTCACTTTGTGTTGATTGAGAATTTTCAAAGTCTATCTTCCTAATTTGAAGTCGAATTCAAACATTTCTTATATATTTGAGTGACTTTGCATCTAACTTTGTCAGATATCGTCGATTTACATCCATTGGAGGTCGATTGTCACTTTGTGTTGATTGAAAATTTCCAAAGTCTATCTTCCTAATTTGAAGTCGAATTTCAACATTCCTTATATATTTGTGTGAGTTTGCAACTAACTTTGTCACATATCGTCGAATTACATCCATTGGAGCCATTTGAGGTCGATTGTCACTTTGTGTTGATTGAAAATTTCCAAAGTCTATCTTCCTAATTTGAAGTCGAATTTCAACATTCCTTATATATTTGTGTGAGTTTGCAACTAACTTTGTCACATATCGTCGAATTACATCCATTGGAGCCATTTGAGGTCGATTGTCACTTTGTGTTGATTGAAAATTTCCAAAGTCTATCTTCCTAATTTGAAGTCGAATTTCAACATTTCTTATATATTTGTGTGAGTTTGCAACCAACTTTGTCAGATATCGTCAATTAACATTCATTGAAGCCCATTGAGGTCGATTGTCACTTTGTGTTGATTGAGAATTTTCAAAGTCTATCTTCCTAATTTGAAGTCGAATTTCAACATTTTTTATATATTTGAGTGAGTTTGTATCTAACTTTGTCAGATATCGTCGATTTACTTCCATTGAAGCCATTTGAGGTCGATTGTCACTTTGTGTTGATTGAGAATTTTCAAATTCTATCTTCCTAATTTGAAGTCGAATTTCAACATTTTTTATATATTTGAGTGAGTTTGTATCTAACTTTGTCAGATATCGTCGATTAATTTCCATTGAAGCCCATTGAGGTCAACTGTCACTTTGTGTTGATTGAAAATTTTCAAAGTCTATCTTCGTAATTTGAAGTCGAATTCCAAAATTTCTTATATATTTGAGTGAGTTTGCAACTAACTTTGTCAGATATCGTCGATTAACATCCATTGATGCCCAGTGAGGTCGATTGTCACTTTGTATTGGTTGAAAATTTTCAAAGTCTATTTTCCTAATTTGAAGTCGAATTTCAACATTTCTTATATATTTGAGTGAGTTTGCAACTAACTTCGTCAGATATCGTCGATTAACATCCATTGAAGCCCATTGAGGTCGATTGTCACTTTGTATTGGTTGAAAATTTTCAAAGTCTATCTTCCTAATTTGAAGTCGAATTTCAACATTTCTTATATATTTCAGTGCGTTTGCATCTAACTTTGTCAGATATCGTCAATTAACATTCATTGAAGCCCATTGAGGTCGATTATCACTGTGTGTTGATTGAGAATTTTCAAAGTATATCTTCGTAATTTGAAGTCGAATTCCAACATTTGTTATATATTTGAGTGAGTTTGCATCTAACTTTGTCAGATATCGTCGATTTACATCCATTGGAGCCATTTGAGGTCGATTGTCACTTTGTGTTGATTGAAAATTTCCAAAGTCTATCTTCCTAATTTGAAGTCGAATTTCAACATTCCTTTTATATTTGTGTGAGTTTGCAACTAACTTTGTCACATATCGTCGATTTACATCCATTGGAGCCATTTGAGGTCGATTGTCACTTTGTGTTGATTGAAAATTTTCAAGTCTATCTTCCTAATTTGAAGTCGAATTTCAACATTTCTTATATATTTGTGTGAGTTTGCAACCAACTTTGTCAGATATCGTCGATTTACATCCATTGAAGCCATTTGAGGTCGATTGTCACTTTGTGTTGATTGAAAATTTTCAAAGTGTATCTTCCTAATTTGAAGTCGAATTTCAACGTTTCTTATATATTTCAGTGCGTTTGCATCTAACTTTGTCAGATATCGTCAATTAACATTAATTGGAGTCCATTGAGGTCGATTGTCACTTTGTGTTGATTGAACATTTTCAAAGTCTATCTTCGTAATTTGAAGTCGAATTTCAATATTTCTTATTTATTTGAGTGAGTTTGCAACTAACTTTGTCAGATATCGTCGATTTACATCCATTGAAGCCCATTGAGGTCGGTTGTCACTTTGTGTTGATTGAAAATTTTCAAAGTCTATCTTCGTAATTTGAAGTCGAATTTCAACATTTCTTTCATATTTGAGTGAGTTTGCAACTAACTTTGTCAGATATCGTCGATTTACATCCATAGAAGCCCATTGAGGTCGATTGTCACTTTGTGTTGATTGAACATTTCCAAAGTCTTTCTTCCTAATTTGAAGTAGAATTTCAACATTTTTTATATATTTGTGTGAGTTTGCAACTAACTTTGTCAGATATCGTCGATTTACATCCATTGAAGCCCATTGAGGTCAACTGTCACTTTGTGTTGATTGAAAATTTTCAAAGTGTATCTTCCTAATTTGAAGTCGAATTTCAACATTTCTTATATATTTCAGTGCGTTTGCATCTAACTTTGTCAGATATCGTCAATTAACATTAATTGGAGTCCATTGAGGTCGATTGTCACTTTGTGTTGATTGAACATTTTCAAAGTCTATCTTCGTAATTTGAAGTCGAATTTCAACATTTCTTTCATATTTGTGTGAGTTTGCAACTAACTTTGTCAGATATCGTCGATTTACATCCATTGAAGCCCATTGAGGTCAACTGTCACTTTGTGTTGATTGAAAATTTTCAAAGTCTATCTTCCTAATTTGAAGTCGGATTTCAACATTTCTTATATATTTGAGTGAGTTTGCAACTAACTTCGTCAGATATCGTCGATTAACATCCATTGAAGCCCATTGAGGTCGATTGTCACTTTGTATTGGTTGAAAATTTTCAAAGTCTATCTTCCTAATTTGAAGTCGAATTTCAACATTTCTTATATATTTCAGTGCGTTTGCATCTAACTTTGTCAGATATCGTCAATTAACATTAATTGGAGTCCATTGAGGTCGATTGTCACTTTGTGTTGATTGAACATTTTCAAAGTCTATCTTCGTAATTTGAAGTCGAATTTCAACATTTCTTATTTATTTGAGTGAGTTTGCAACTAACTTTGTCAGATATCGTCGATTAATTTCCATTGAAGCCCATTGAGGTCAACTGTCACTTTGTGTTGATTGAAAATTTTCAAAGTCTATTTTCTTAATTTGAAGTCGAATTTCAACATTTCTTATATATTTCAGTGCGTTTGCATCTAACTTTGTCAGATATCGTCGATTAACATCCATTGAAGCCCATTGAGGTCGATTGTCACTTTGTATTGGTTGAAAATTTTCAAAGTCTATCTTCCTAATTTGAAGTCGAATTTCATTATTTCTTATATATTTGAGTGAGTTTGCAACTAACTTCGTCAGATATCGTCGATTTACATCCATTGAAGCCGTTTGAGGTCGCTTGTCACTTTGTGTTGATTGAAAATTTTGAGTCTATCTTCCTAATTTGAAGTCGAATTTCAACATTTCTTATTTATTTGAATGAGTTTGCAACTAACTTTGTCAGATATCGTCAATTAACATTCATTGAAGCCCATTGAGGTCGATTGTCACTTTGTGTTGATTGAGAATTTTCAAAGTCTATCTTCTTAATTTGAAGTCGAATTTCAATATTTCTTATATATTTGAGTGAGTTTGCAACTAACTTTGTCAGATATCGTCGATTAACATCCATTGATGCCCAGTGAGGTCGATTGTCACTTTGTGTTGGTTGAAAATTTTCAAAGTCTATCTTCCTAATTTGAAGTCGAATTCCAACATTTCTTATATATTCCAGTGCGTTTGCATCTAACTTTGTCAGATATCGTCGATTAACATCCATTGAAGCCGTTTGAGGTCGATTGTCATATTGTGTTGATTGAAAATTTTCAGTCTATCTTCCTGATTTGAAGTCGAAATTCAACATTTCTTATATATTTGAGTGAGTTTGCAACTCACTTTGTCAGATATCGTCGATTTACATCCATTGAAGCCCATTGAGGTCGATTGTCACTTTGTGTTGATTGAGAATTTTCAAAGTCTATCTTCCTAATTTGAAGTCGAATTTCAACATTTCCTATATATTTGAGTGAATTTGCAACTTACTTTGTCAGATATCGTCAATTAACATCCATTGATGTCCATTGAGGTCGATTGTCACTTTGTGTTGATTGAGAATTTTCAAAGTCTATCTTCCTAATTTAAAGTCGAATTCAAACATTTCTTATATATTTGAGTGACTTTGCATCTAACTTTGTCAGATATCGTCGATTTACATCCATTGGAGGTCGATTGTCACTTTGTGTTGATTGAAAATTTCCAAAGTCTATCTTCCTAATTTGAAGTCGAATTTCAACATTCCTTATATATTTGTGTGAGTTTGCAACTAACTTTGTCACATATCGTCGAATTACATCCATTGGAGCCATTTGAGGTCGATTGTCACTTTGTGTCGATTGAAAATTTCCAAAGTCTATCTTCCTAATTTGAAGTCGAATTTCAACATTTCTTATATATTTGTGTGAGTTTGCAACCAACTTTGTCAGATATCGTCAATTAACATTCATTGAAGCCCATTGAGGTCGATTGTCACTTTGTGTTGATTGAGAATTTTCAAAGTCTATCTTCCTAATTTGAAGTCGAATTTCAACATTTTTTATATATTTGAGTGAGTTTGTATCTAACTTTGTCAGATATCGTCGATTTACTTCCATTGAAGCCATTTGAGGTCGATTGTCACTTTGTGTTGATTGAGAATTTTCAAATTCTATCTTCCTAATTTGAAGTCGAATTTCAACATTTTTTATATATTTGAGTGAGTTTGTATCTAACTTTGTCAGATATCGTCGATTTACTTCCATTGAAGCCATTTGAGGTCAATTGTCACTTTGTGTTTATTGAAAATTTTCAAAGTCTATCTTCGTAATTTGAAGTCGAATTTCAACATTTCTTATATATTTGAGTGAGTTTCCAACTAACTTTGTCAGATATCGTCGATTTATATCCATAGAAGCCCATTGAGGTCGATTGTCACTTAGTGTTGATTGAACATTTTCAAAGTCTATCTACGTAATTTGAAGTCGAATTTCAACATTTCTTATATATTTGAGTGAGTTTGCAACTAACTTTGTCAGGTATCGTTGATTTACATCCAATGAAGCCATTTGAGGTCGATTGTCACTTTGTGTTGATTGAAAATTATCAAAGTCTATCTTCGTAATTTGAAGTCGAATTTCAACAATTCTTATATATTTGAGTGAGTTTGCAAATAACTTTTTCAGATATCGTCGATTAACATCCATTGAAGCCCATTGAGGTCGATTGTCACTTTGTATTGGTTGAAAATTTTCAAAGTCTATCTTCCTAATTTGAAGTCGAATTTCAACATTTCTTATATATTTCAGTGAGTTTGCAACTAACTTTGTCAGATATCGTCGATTTACATCCATTGAAGCCGTTTGAGGTCGATTGTCACTTTGTGTTGATTGAAAATTTTCAGTCTATCTTCCTAATTTGAAGTCGAATTTCAACATTTCTTATTTATTTGAATGAGATTGCAACTAACTTTGTCAGATATCGTCAATTAACATTCATTGAAGCCCATTGAGGTCGATTGTCACTTTATGTTGATTGAGAATTTTCAAAGTCTATCTTCCTAATTTGAAGTCGAATTCCAACATTTCTTATATATTCCAGTGCGTTTGAATCTAACTTTGTCAGATATCGTCGATTTACATCCATAGAAGCCCATTGAGGTCGATTGTCACTTTGTGTTGATTGAACATTTTCAAAGTCTATCTTCGTAATTTGAAGTCGAATTTCAACATTTCTTATATATTTGAGTGAGTTCGCAACTAACTTTGTCAGATATCGTCGATTTACATCCAATGAAGCCATTTGAGGTCGATTGTCACTTTGTGTTGATTGAAAATTTCCAAAGTCTATCTTCTTAATTTGAAGTCGAATTCCAATATTTCTTATATATTTGAGTGAGTTTGCAACTAACTTTGTCAGATATCGTCAATTAACATCCATTGAAGCCCATTGAGGTCGATTGTCACTTTGTGTTGAATGAGAATTTTCAAAGTCTATCTTCCTAATTTGAAGTCGAATTCCAACATTTCTTATATATTCCAGTGCGTTTGCATCTAACTTTGTCAGATATCGTCGATTAACATCCATTGATGTCCATTGAGGTCGATTGTCACTTTGTGTTGATTGAGAATTTTCAAAGTCTATCTTCTTAATTTGGAGTCAAATTTCAATATTTCTTATATATTTGAGTGAGTTTGCAACTAACTTTGTTAGATATCGTCAATTAACATCCATTGAAGCCCATTGAGGTCGATTGTCACTTTGTGTTGAATGAGAATTCTCAAAGTCTATCTTCCTAATTTGAAGTCGAATTCCAACATTTCTTATATATTCCAGTGCGTTTGCATCTAACTTTGTCAGATATCGTCGATTTACATCCATTGAAGCCATTTGAGGTCGATTGTCACTTTGTGTTGATTGAAAATTTTCAAAGTGTATCTTCCTAATTTGAAGTCGAATTTCAACATTTCTTATATATTTGAGTGAGTTTGCATCTAACTTTGTCAGATATCGTCGATTTACATCCATTGGAGCCATTTGAGGTCGATTGTCACTTTGTGTTGATTGAAAATTTCCAAAGTCTATCTTCCTAATTTGAAGTCGAATTTCAACATTCCTTATATATTTGTGTGAGTTTGCAACTAACTTCGTCAGATATCGTCGATTTACATCCATTGAAGCCGTTTGAGGTCGCTTGTCACTTTGTGTTGATTGAAAATTTTCAGTCTATCTTCCTAATTTGAAGTCGAATTTCAACATTTCTTATTTATTTGAATGAGTTTGCAACTAACTTTGTCAGATATCCTCAATTAACATTCATTGAAGCCCATTGAGGTCGATTGTCACTTTGTGTTGATTGAGAATTTTCAAAGTCTATCTTCTTAATTTGAAGTCGAATTTCAATATTTCTTATATATTTGAGTGAGTTTGCAACTAACTTTGTCAGATATCGTCGATTAACATCCATTGATGCCCAGTGAGGTCGATTGTCACTTTGTATTGGTTGAAAATTTTCAAAGTCTATCTTCCTAATTTGAAGTCGAATTCCAACATTTCTTATATATTCCAGTGCGTTTGCATCTAACTTTGTCAGATATCGTCGATTAACATCCATTGAAGCCGTTTGAGGTCGATTGTCATATTGTGTTGATTGAAAATTTTCAGTCTATCTTCCTGATTTGAAGTCGAATTTCAACATTTCTTATATATTTGAGTGAGTTTGCAACTCACTTTGTCAGATATCGTCGATTTACATCCATTGAAGCCCATTGAGGTCGATTGTCACTTTGTGTTGATTGAGACTTTTCAAAGTCTATCTTCCTAATTTGAAGTCGAATTTCAACATTTCCTATATATTTGAGTGAATTTGCAACTTACTTTGTCAGATATCGTCAATTAACATCCATTGATGTCCATTGAGGTCGATTGTCACTTTGTGTTGATTGAGAATTTTCAAAGTCTATCTTCCTAATTTAAAGTCGAATTCAAACATTTCTTATATATTTGAGTGACTTTGCATCTAACTTTGTCAGATATCGTCGATTTACATCCATTGGAGGTCGATTGTCACTTTGTGTTGATTGAAAATTTCCAAAGTCTATCTTCCTAATTTGAAGTCGAATTTCAACATTCCTTATATATTTGTGTGAGTTTGCAACTAACTTTGTCACATATCGTCGAATTACATCCATTGGAGCCATTTGAGGTCGATTGTCACTTTGTGTTGATTGAAAATTTCCAAAGTCTATCTTCCTAATTTGAAGTCGAATTTCAACATTTTTTATATATTTGTGTGAGTTTGCAACCAACTTTGTCAGATATCGTCAATTAACATTCATTGAAGCCCATTGAGGTCGATTGTCACTTTGTGTTGATTGAGAATTTTCAAAGTCTATCTTCCTAATTTGAAGTCGAATTTCAACATTTTTTATATATTTGAGTGAGTTTGTATCTAACTTTGTCAGATATCGTCGATTTACTTCCATTGAAGCCATTTGAGGTCAATTGTCACTTTGTGTTTATTGAAAATTTTCAAAGTCTATCTTCGTAATTTGAAGTCGAATTTCAACATTTCTTATATATTTGAGTGAGTTTCCAACTAACTTTGTCAGATATCGTCGATTTATATCCATAGAAGCCCATTGAGGTCGATTGTCACTTAGTGTTGATTGAACATTTTCAAAGTCTATCTACGTAATTTGAAGTCGAATTTCAACATTTCTTATATATTTGAGTGAGTTTGCAACTAACTTTGTCAGGTATCGTTGATTTACATCCAATGAAGCCATTTGAGGTCGATTGTCACTTTGTGTTGATTGAAAATTATCAAAGTCTATCTTCGTAATTTGAAGTCGAATTTCAACAATTCTTATATATTTGAGTGAGTTTGCAAATAACTTTTTCAGATATCGTCGATTAACATCCATTGAAGCCCATTGAGGTCGATTGTCACTTTGTATTGGTTGAAAATTTTCAAAGTCTATCTTCCTAATTTGAAGTCGAATTTCAACATTTCTTATATATTTCAGTGAGTTTGCAACTAACTTTGTCAGATATCGTCGATTTACATCCATTGAAGCCGTTTGAGGTCGATTGTCACTTTGTGTTGATTGAAAATTTTCAGTCTATCTTCCTAATTTGAAGTCGAATTTCAACATTTCTTATTTATTTGAATGAGATTGCAACTAACTTTGTCAGATATCGTCAATTAACATTCATTGAAGCCCATTGAGGTCGATTGTCACTTTATGTTGATTGAGAATTTTCAAAGTCTATCTTCCTAATTTGAAGTCGAATTCCAACATTTCTTATATATTCCAGTGCGTTTGAATCTAACTTTGTCAGATATCGTCGATTTACATCCATAGAAGCCCATTGAGGTCGATTGTCACTTTGTGTTGATTGAACATTTTCAAAGTCTATCTTCGTAATTTGAAGTCGAATTTCAACATTTCTTATATATTTGAGTGAGTTTGCAACTAACTTTGTCAGATATCGTCGATTTACATCCAATGAAGCCATTTGAGGTCGATTGTCACTTTGTGTTGATTGAAAATTTCCAAAGTCTATCTTCTTAATTTGAAGTCGAATTCCAATATTTCTTATATATTTGAGTGAGTTTGCAACTAACTTTGTCAGATATCGTCAATTAACATCCATTGAAGCCCATTGAGGTCGATTGTCACTTTGTGTTGAATGAGAATTTTCAAAGTCTATCTTCCTAATTTGAAGTCGAATTCCAACATTTCTTATATATTCCAGTGCGTTTGCATCTAACTTTGTCAGATATCGTCGATTAACATCCATTGATGTCCATTGAGGTCGATTGTCACTTTGTGTTGATTGAGAATTTTCAAAGTCTATCTTCTTAATTTGGAGTCAAATTTCAATATTTCTTATATATTTGAGTGAGTTTGCAACTAACTTTGTTAGATATCGTCAATTAACATCCATTGAAGCCCATTGAGGTCGATTGTCACTTTGTGTTGAATGAGAATTTTCAAAGTCTATCTTCCTAATTTGAAGTCGAATTCCAACATTTCTTATATATTCCAGTGCGTTTGCATCTAACTTTGTCAGATATCGTCGATTTACATCCATTGAAGCCATTTGAGGTCGATTGTCACTTTGTGTTGATTGAAAATTTTCAAAGTGTATCTTCCTAATTTGAAGTCGAATTTCAACATTTCTTATATATTTGAGTGAGTTTGCATCTAACTTTGTCAGATATCGTCGATTTACATCCATTGGAGCCATTTGAGGTCGATTGTCACTTTGTGTTGATTGAAAATTTCCAAAGTCTATCTTCCTAATTTGAAGTCGAATTTCAACATTCCTTATATATTTGTGTGAGTTTGCAACTAACTTTGTCACATATCGTCGATTTACATCCATTGGAGCCATTTGAGGTCGATTGTCACTTTGTGTTGATTGAGAATTTTCAAAGTCTATCTTCCTAATTTGAAGTCGAATTCCAACATTTCTTATATATTCCAGTGCGTTTGCATCTAACTTTGTCAGATATCGTCGATTAACATCCATTGAAGCCCATTGAGGTCGATTGTCACTTTGTATTGGTTGAAAATTTTCAAAGTCTATCTTCCTAATTTGAAGTCGAATTTCATTATTTCTTATATATTTGAGTGAGTTTGCAACTAACTTCGTCAGATATCGTCGATTTACATCCATTGAAGCCGTTTGAGGTCGCTTGTCACTTTGTGTTGATTGAAAATTTCCAGTCTATCTTCCTAATTTGAAGTCGAATTTCAACATTTCTTATTTATTTGAATGAGTTTGCAACTAACTTTGTCAGATATCGTCAATTGACA
This sequence comes from Diorhabda sublineata, assembly GCF_026230105.1. Taxonomy (NCBI): domain Eukaryota; kingdom Metazoa; phylum Arthropoda; class Insecta; order Coleoptera; family Chrysomelidae; genus Diorhabda; species Diorhabda sublineata. The sequence continues at coordinate 328,349 of NW_026614155.1, read as the reverse complement.
TTCATTGAAGCCCATTGAGGTCGATTGTCACTTTGTGTTGACTGAGAATTTTCAAAGTCTATCTTCTTAATTTGAAGTCGAATTTCAATATTTCTTATATATTTGAGTTAGTTTGCAACTAACTTTGTCAGATATCGTCGATTAACATCCATTGATGCCCAGTGAGGTCGATTGTCACTTTGTATTGGTTGAAAATTTTCAAAGTCTATCTTCCTAATTTGAAGTCGAATTCCAACATTTCTTATATATTCCAGTGCGTTTGCATCTAACTTTGTCAGATATCGTCGATTAACATCCATTGAAGCCGTTTGAGGTCGATTGTCATATTGTGTTGATTGAAAATTTTCAGTCTATCTTCCTGATTTGAAGTCGAATTTCAACATTTCTTATATATTTGAGTGAGTTTGCAACTCACTTTGTCAGATATCGTCGATTTACATCCATTGAAGCCCATTGAGGTCGATTGTCACTTTGTGTTGATTGAGAATTTTCAAAGTCTATCTTCCTAATTTAAAGTCGAATTCAAACATTTCTTATATATTTGAGTGAGTTTGCATCTAACTTTGTCAGATATCGTCGATTTACATCCATTGGAGCCATTAGAGGTCGATTGTCACTTTGTGTTGATTGAAAATTTCCAAAGTCTATCTTCCTAATTTGAAGTCGAATTTCAACATTCCTTATATATTTGTTTGAGTTTGCAACTAACTTTGTCACATATCGTCGAATTACATCCATTGGAGCCATTTGAGGTCGATTGACACTTTGTGTTGATTGAAAATTTCCAAAGTCTATCTTCCTAATTTGAAGTCGAATTTCAACATTTCTTATATATTTGTGTGAGTTTGCAACCAACTTTGTCAGATATCGTCAATTAACATTCATTGAAGCCCATTGAGGTCGATTGTCACTTTGTGTTGATTGAGAATTTTCAAAGTCTATCTTCCTAATTTGAAGTCGAATTTCAACATTTTTTATATATTTGAGTGAGTTTGTATCTAACTTTGTCAGATATCGTCGATTTACTTCCATTGAAGCCATTTGAGGTCGATTGTCACTTTGTGTTGATTGAGAATTTTCAAATTCTATCTTCCTAATTTGAAGTCGAATTTCAACATTTCTTATATATTTGAGTGAGTTTGCAACTAACTTTGTCACATATCGTCGAATTACATCCATTGAAGCCATTTGAGGTCAATTGTCACTTTGTGTTTATTGAAAATTTTCAAAGTCTATCTTCGTAATTTGAAGTCGAATTTCAACATTTCTTATATATTTGAGTGAGTTTGCAACTAACTTTGTCAGATATCGTCGATTTATATCCATAGAAGCCCATTGAGGTCGATTGTCACTTTGTGTTGATTGAACATTTTCAAAGTCTATCTACGTAATTTGAAGTCGAATTTCAACATTTCTTATATATTTGAGTGAGTTTGCAACTAACTTTGTCAGGTATCGTCGATTTACATCCAATGAAGCCATTTGAGGTCGATTGTCACTTTGTGTTGATTGAAAATTATCAAAGTCTATCTTCGTAATTTGAAGTCGAATTTCAACATTTCTTATATATTTGAGTGAGTTTGCAACTAACTTTGTCAGATATCGTCGATTTATATCCATAGAAGCCCATTGAGGTCGATTGTAACTTTGTGTTGATTGAACATTTTCAAAGTCTATCTACGTAATTTGAAGTCGAATTTCAACATTTCTTATTTATTTGAATGAGTTTGCAACCAACTTTGTCAGATATCGTCGATTTACATCCATTGAAGCCCATTGAGGTCGGTTGTCACTTTGTGTTGATTGAAAATTTTCAAAGTCTATCTTCGTAATTTGAAGTCGAATTTCAACATTTCTTCCATATTAGAGTGAGTTTGCAAATAACTTTGTCAGATATCGTCGATTAATTTCCATTGAAGCCCATTGAGGTCAACTGTCACTTTGTGTTGATTGAAAATTTTCAAAGTCTATTTTCTTAATTTGAAGTCGAATTTCAACATTTCTTATATATTTCAGTGCGTTTGCATCTAACTTTGTCAGATATCGTCGATTAACATCCATTGAAGCCCATTGAGGTCGATTGTCACTTTGTATTGGTTGAAAATTTTCAAAGTCTATTTTCCTAATTTGAAGTCGAATTTCAACATTTCTTATATATTTGAGTGAGTTTGCAACTAACTTCGTCAGATATCGTGGATTAACATCCATTGAAGCCCATTGAGGTCGATTGTCACTTTGTATTGGTTGAAAATTTTCAAAGTCTATCTTCCTAATTTGAAGTCGAATTTCAACATTTCTTATATATTTCAGTGCGTTTGCATCTAACTTTGTCAGATATCGTCGATTAACATCCATTGAAGCCCATTGAGGTCGATTGTCACTTTGTATTGGATGAAAATTTTCAAAGTCTATCTTCCTAATTTGAAGTCGAATTTCAACATTTCTTATATATTTCAGTGCGTTTGCAACTAACTTTGTCAGATATCGTCGATTTACATCCATTGAAGCCGTTTGAAGTCGATTGTCACTTTTTGTTGATTGAAAATTTTCAGTCTATCTTCCTAATTTGAAGTCGAATTTCAACATTTCTTATTTATTTGAATGAGTTTGCAACCAACTTTGTCAGATATCGTCGATTTACATCCATTGAAGCCCATTGAGGTTGGTTGTCACTTTGTGTTGATTGAAAATTTTCAAAGTCTATCTTCGTAATTTGAAGTCGAATTTCAACATTTCTTTCATATTTGAGTGAGTTTGCAACTAACTTTGTCAGATATCGTCGATTAATTTCCATTGAAGCCCATTGAGGTCAACTGTCACTTTGTGTTGATTGAAAATTTTCAAAGTCTATTTTCTTAATTTGAAGTCGAATTTCAACATTTCTTATATATTTCAGTGCGTTTGCATCTAACTTTGTCAGATATCGTCGATTAACATCCATTGAAGCCCATTGAGGTCGATTGTCACTTTGTATTGGTTGAAAATTTTCAAAGTCTATTTTCCTAATTTGAAGTCGAATTTCAACATTTCTTATATATTTGAGTGAGTTCGCAACTAACTTCGTCAGATATCGTGGATTAACATCCATTGAAGCCCATTGAGGTCGATTGTCACTTTGTATTGGTTGAAAATTTTCAAAGTCTATCTTCCTAATTTGAAGTCGAATTTCAACATTTCTTATATATTTCAGTGCGTTTGCATCTAACTTTGTCAGATATCGTCGATTAACATCCATTGAAGCCCATTGAGTTCGATTGTCACTTTGTATTGGTTGAAAATTTTCAAAGTCTATCTTCCTAATTTGAAGTCGAATTTCAACATTTCTTATATATTTCAGTGCGTTTGCAACTAACTTTGTCAGATATCGTCGATTTACATCCATTGAAGCCGTTTGAGGTCGATTGTCACTTTTTGTTGATTGAAAATTTTCAGTCTATCTTCCTAATTTGAAGTCGAATTTCAACATTTCTTATTTATTTGAATGAGTTTGCAACTAACTTTGTCAGATATCGTCAATTAACATTCATTGAAGCCCATTGAGGTCGATTGTCACTTTGTGTTGATTGAGAATTTTCAAAGTCTATCTTCGTAATTTGAAGTCGAATTCCAAAATTTCTTATATATTTGAGTGAGTTTGCAACTAACTTTGTCAGATATCGTCGATTAACATCCATTGATGCCCAGTAAGGTCGATTGTCACTTTGTATTGGTTGAAAATTTTCTAAGTCTATTTTCCTAATTTGAAGTCGAATTTCAACATTTCTTATATATTTGAGTGAGTTTGCAACTAACTTCGTCAGATATCGTCGATTAACATCCATTGAAGCCCATTGAGGTCGATTGTCACTTTGTATTGGTTGAAAATTTTCAAAGTCTATCTTCCTAATTTGAAGTCGAATTTCAACATTTCTTATATATTTCAGTGCGTTTGCATCTAACTTTGTCAGATATCGTCGATTAACATCCATTGAAGCCCATTGAGGTCGATTGTCACTTTGTATTGGTTGAAAATTTTCAAAGTCTATCTTCCTAATTTGAAGTCGAATTTCAACATTTCTTATATATTTCAGTGCGTTTGCAACTAACTTTGTCAGATATCGTCGATTTACATCCATTGAAGCCGTTTGAGGTCGATTGTCACTTTTTGTTGATTGAAAATTTTCAGTCTATCTTCGTAATTTGAAGTCGAATTCCAAAATTTCTTATATATTTGAGTGAGTTTGCAACTAACTTTGTCAGATATCGTCGATTAACATCCATTGATGCCCAGTGAGGTCGATTGTCACTTTGTATTGGTTGAAAATTTTCAAAGCCTATCTTCCTAATTTGAAGTCGAATTTCAACATTTCTTATATATTTGAGTGAATTTGCAACTTACTTTGTCAGATATCGTCAATTAACATCCATTGATGTCCATTGAGGTCGATTGTCACTTTGTGTTGATTGAAAATTTCCAAAGTCTATCTTCCTAATTTGAAGTCGAATTTCAACATTCCTTATATATTTGTGTGAGTTTGCAACTAACTTTGTCACATATCGTCGAATTACATCCATTGGAGCCATTTGAGGTCGATTGTCACTTTGTGTTGATTGAAAATTTCCAAAGTCTATCTTCCTAATTTGAAGTCGAATTTCAACATTTCTTATATATTTGTGTGAGTTTGCAATCAACTTTGTCAGATATCGTCGATTAACATTCATTGAAGCCCATTGAGGTCGATTGTCACTTTGTGTTGATTGAGTATTTTCAAAGTCTATCTTCGTAATTTGAAGTCGAATTTCAACATTTCTTATATATTTGAGTGAGTTTGCAACTAACTTTGTCAGATATCGTCGATTTACATCCAATGAAGCCATTTGAGGTCGATTGTCACTTTGTGTTGATTGAAAATTATCAAAGTCTATCTTCGTAATTTGAAGTCGAATTTCAACAATTCTTATATATTTGAGTGAGTTTGCAAATAACTTTTTCAGATATCGTCGATTAACATCCATTGAAGCCCATTGAGGTCGATTGTCACTTTGTATTGGTTGAAAATTTTCAAAGTCTATCTTCCTAATTTGAAGTCGAATTTCAACATTTCTTATATATTTCAGTGCGTTTACATCTAACTTTGTCAGATATCGTCAATTAACATTCATTGAAGCCCATTGAGGTCGATTATCACTGTGTGTTGATTGAGAATTTTCAAAGTCTATCTTCGTAATTTGAAGTCGAATTCCAACATTTGTTATATATTTGAGTGAGTTTGCATCTAACTTTGTCAGATATCGTCGATTAACATCCATTGAAGCCCATTGAGGTCGATTGTCACTTTGTATTGGATGAAAATTTTCAAAGTCTATCTTCCTAATTTGAAGTCGAATTTCAACATTTCTTATATATTTCAGTGCGTTTGCAACTAACTTTGTCAGATATCGTCGATTTACATCCATTGAAGCCGTTTGAAGTCGATTGTCACTTTTTGTTGATTGAAAATTTTCAGTCTATCTTCCTAATTTGAAGTCGAATTTCAACATTTCTTATTTATTTGAATGAGTTTGCAACCAACTTTGTCAGATATCGTCGATTTACATCCATTGAAGCCCATTGAGGTTGGTTGTCACTTTGTGTTGATTGAAAATTTTCAAAGTCTATCTTCGTAATTTGAAGTCGAATTTCAACATTTCTTTCATATTTGAGTGAGTTTGCAACTAACTTTGTCAGATATCGTCGATTAATTTCCATTGAAGCCCATTGAGGTCAACTGTCACTTTGTGTTGATTGAAAATTTTCAAAGTCTATTTTCTTAATTTGAAGTCGAATTTCAACATTTCTTATATATTTCAGTGCGTTTGCATCTAACTTTGTCAGATATCGTCGATTAACATCCATTGAAGCCCATTGAGGTCGATTGTCACTTTGTATTGGTTGAAAATTTTCAAAGTCTATTTTCCTAATTTGAAGTCGAATTTCAACATTTCTTATATATTTGAGTGAGTTCGCAACTAACTTCGTCAGATATCGTGGATTAACATCCATTGAAGCCCATTGAGGTCGATTGTCACTTTGTATTGGTTGAAAATTTTCAAAGTCTATCTTCCTAATTTGAAGTCGAATTTCAACATTTCTTATATATTTCAGTGCGTTTGCATCTAACTTTGTCAGATATCGTCGATTAACATCCATTGAAGCCCATTGAGTTCGATTGTCACTTTGTATTGGTTGAAAATTTTCAAAGTCTATCTTCCTAATTTGAAGTCGAATTTCAACATTTCTTATATATTTCAGTGCGTTTGCAACTAACTTTGTCAGATATCGTCGATTTACATCCATTGAAGCCGTTTGAGGTCGATTGTCACTTTTTGTTGATTGAAAATTTTCAGTCTATCTTCCTAATTTGAAGTCGAATTTCAACATTTCTTATTTATTTGAATGAGTTTGCAACTAACTTTGTCAGATATCGTCAATTAACATTCATTGAAGCCCATTGAGGTCGATTGTCACTTTGTGTTGATTGAGAATTTTCAAAGTCTATCTTCGTAATTTGAAGTCGAATTCCAAAATTTCTTATATATTTGAGTGAGTTTGCAACTAACTTTGTCAGATATCGTCGATTAACATCCATTGATGCCCAGTAAGGTCGATTGTCACTTTGTATTGGTTGAAAATTTTCAAAGTCTATTTTCCTAATTTGAAGTCGAATTTCAACATTTCTTATATATTTGAGTGAGTTTGCAACTAACTTCGTCAGATATCGTCGATTAACATCCATTGAAGCCCATTGAGGTCGATTGTCACTTTGTATTGGTTGAAAATTTTCAAAGTCTATCTTCCTAATTTGAAGTCGAATTTCAACATTTCTTATATATTTCAGTGCGTTTGCATCTAACTTTGTCAGATATCGTCGATTAACATCCATTGAAGCCCATTGAGGTCGATTGTCACTTTGTATTGGTTGAAAATTTTCAAAGTCTATCTTCCTAATTTGAAGTCGAATTTCAACATTTCTTATATATTTCAGTGCGTTTGCAACTAACTTTGTCAGATATCGTCGATTTACATCCATTGAAGCCGTTTGAGGTCGATTGTCACTTTTTGTTGATTGAAAATTTTCAGTCTATCTTCGTAATTTGAAGTCGAATTCCAAAATTTCTTATATATTTGAGTGAGTTTGCAACTAACTTTGTCAGATATCGTCGATTAACATCCATTGATGCCCAGTGAGGTCGATTGTCACTTTGTATTGGTTGAAAATTTTCAAAGCCTATCTTCCTAATTTGAAGTCGAATTTCAACATTTCTTATATATTTGAGTGAATTTGCAACTTACTTTGTCAGATATCGTCAATTAACATCCATTGATGTCCATTGAGGTCGATTGTCACTTTGTGTTGATTGAGAATTTTCAAAGTCTATCTTCCTAATTTGAAGTCGAATTCAAACATTTCTTATATATTTGAGTGAGTTTGCATCTAACTTTGTCAGATATCGTGGATTTACATCCATTGGAGCCATTAGAGGTCGATTGTCACTTTGTGTTGATTGAAAATTTCCAAAGTCTATCTTCCTAATTTGAAGTCGAATTTCAACATTCCTTATATATTTGTGTGAGTTTGCAACTAACTTTGTCACATATCGTCGAATTACATCCATTGGAGCCATTTGAGGTCGATTGTCACTTTGTGTTGATTGAAAATTTCCAAAGTCTATCTTCCTAATTTGAAGTCGAATTTCAACATTTCTTATATATTTGTGTGAGTTTGCAATCAACTTTGTCAGATATCGTCGATTAACATTCATTGAAGCCCATTGAGGTCGATTGTCACTTTGTGTTGATTGAGTATTTTCAAAGTCTATCTTCGTAATTTGAAGTCGAATTTCAACATTTCTTATATATTTGAGTGAGTTTGCAACTAACTTTGTCAGATATCGTCGATTTACATCCAATGAAGCCATTTGAGGTCGATTGTCACTTTGTGTTGATTGAAAATTATCAAAGTCTATCTTCGTAATTTGAAGTCGAATTTCAACAATTCTTATATATTTGAGTGAGTTTGCAAATAACTTTTTCAGATATCGTCGATTAACATCCATTGAAGCCCATTGAGGTCGATTGTCACTTTGTATTGGTTGAAAATTTTCAAAGTCTATCTTCCTAATTTGAAGTCGAATTTCAACATTTCTTATATATTTCAGTGCGTTTACATCTAACTTTGTCAGATATCGTCAATTAACATTCATTGAAGCCCATTGAGGTCGATTATCACTGTGTGTTGATTGAGAATTTTCAAAGTCTATCTTCGTAATTTGAAGTCGAATTCCAACATTTGTTATATATTTGAGTGAGTTTGCATCTAACTTTGTCAGATATCGTCGATTTACATCCATTGGAGCCATTTGAGGTCGATTGTCACTTTGTGTTGATTGAAAATTTCCAAAGTCTATCTTCCTAATTTGAAGTCGAATTTCAACATTCCTTTTATATTTGTGTGAGTTTGCAACTAACTTTGTCACATATCGTCGATTTACATCCATTGGAGCCATTTGAGGTCGATTGTCACTTTGTGTTGATTGAAAATTTTCAAAGTGTATCTTCCTAATTTGAAGTCGAATTTCAACGTTTCTTATATATTTCAGTGCGTTTGCATCTAACTTTGTCAGATATCGTCAATTAACATTAATTGGAGTCCATTGAGGTCGATTGTCACTTTGTGTTGATTGAACATTTTCAAAGTCTATCTTCGTAATTTGAAGTCGAATTTCAATATTTCTTATTTATTTGAGTGAGTTTGCAACTAACTTTGTCAGATATCGTCGATTTACATCCATTGAAGCCCATTGAGGTCGGTTGTCACTTTGTGTTGATTGAAAATTTTCAAAGTCTATCTTCGTAATTTGAAGTCGAATTTCAACATTTCTTTCATATTTGAGTGAGTTTGCAACTAACTTTGTCAGATATCGTCGATTTACATCCATAGAAGCCCATTGAGGTCGATTGTCACTTTGTGTTGATTGAACATTTCCAAAGTCTTTCTTCCTAATTTGAAGTAGAATTTCAACATTTTTTATATATTTGTGTGAGTTTGCAACTAACTTTGTCAGATATCGTCGATTTACATCCATTGAAGCCCATTGAGGTCAACTGTCACTTTGTGTTGATTGAAAATTTTCAAAGTGTATCTTCCTAATTTGAAGTCGAATTTCAACATTTCTTATATATTTCAGTGCGTTTGCATCTAACTTTGTCAGATATCGTCAATTAACATTAATTGGAGTCCATTGAGGTCGATTGTCACTTTGTGTTGATTGAACATTTTCAAAGTCTATCTTCGTAATTTGAAGTCGAATTTCAACATTTCTTATTTATTTGAGTGAGTTTGCAACTAACTTTGTCAGATATCGTCGATTTACATCCATTGAAGCCCATTGAGGTCGGTTGTCACTTTGTGTTGATTGAAAATTTTCAAAGTCTATCTTCGTAATTTGAAGTCGAATTTCAACATTTCTTTCATATTTGTGTGAGTTTGCAACTAACTTTGTCAGATATCGTCGATTTACATCCATTGAAGCCCATTGAGGTCAACTGTCACTTTGTGTTGATTGAAAATTTTCAAAGTCTATCTTCCTAATTTGAAGTCGGATTTCAACATTTCTTATATATTTGAGTGAGTTTGCAACTAACTTCGTCAGATATCGTCGATTAACATCCATTGAAGCCCATTGAGGTCGATTGTCACTTTGTATTGGTTGAAAATTTTCAAAGTCTATCTTCCTAATTTGAAGTCGAATTTCAACATTTCTTATATATTTCAGTGCGTTTGCATCTAACTTTGACAGATATCGTCAATTAACATTAATTGGAGTCCATTGAGATCGATTGTCACTTTGTGTTGATTGAACATTTTCAAAGTCTATCTTCGTAATTTGAAGTCGAATTTCAACATTTCTTATTTATTTGAGTGAGTTTGCAACTAACTTTGTCAGATATCGTCGATTTACATCCATTGAAGCCCATTGAGGTCGGTTGTCACTTTGTGTTGATTGAAAATTTTCAAAGTCTATCTTCGTAATTTGAAGTCGAATTTCAACATTTCTTTCATATTTGAGTGAGTTTGCAACTAACTTTGTCAGATATCGTCGATTAATTTCCATTGAAGCCCATTGAGGTCAACTGTCACTTTGTGTTGATTGAAAATTTTCAAAGTCTATTTTCTTAATTTGAAGTCGAATTTCAACATTTCTTATATATTTCAGTGCGTTTGCATCTAACTTTGTCAGATATCGTCGATTAACATCCATTGAAGCCCATTGAGGTCGATTGTCACTTTGTATTGGTTGAAAATTTTCAAAGTCTATCTTCCTAATTTGAAGTCGAATTTCATTATTTCTTATATATTTGAGTGAGTTTGCAACTAACTTCGTCAGATATCGTCGATTTACATCCATTGAAGCCGTTTGAGGTCGCTTGTCACTTTGTGTTGATTGAAAATTTTCAGTCTATCTTCCTGATTTGAAGTCGAATTTCAACATTTCTTATATATTTGAGTGAGTTTGCAACTCACTTTGTCAGATATCGTCGATTTACATCCATTGAAGCCCATTGAGGTCGATTGTCACTTTGTGTTGATTGAGAATTTTCAAAGTCTATCTTCCTAATTTGAAGTCGAATTTCAACATTTCCTATATATTTGAGTGAATTTGCAACTTACTTTGTCAGATATCGTCGATTAACATCCATTGATGTCCATTGAGGTCGATTGTCACTTTGTGTTGATTGAGAATTTTCAAAGTCTATCTTCCTAATTTAAAGTCGAATTCAAACATTTCTTATATATTTGAGTGACTTTGCATCTAACTTTGTCAGATATCGTCGATTTACATCCATTGGAGGTCGATTGTCACTTTGTGTTGATTGAAAATTTCCAAAGTCTATCTTCCTAATTTGAAGTCGAATTTCAACATTCCTTATATATTTGTGTGAGTTTGCAACTAACTTTGTCACATATCGTCGAATTACATCCATTGGAGCCATTTGAGGTCGATTGTCACTTTGTGTTGATTGAAAATTTCCAAAGTCTATCTTCCTAATTTGAAGTCGAATTTCAACATTTCTTATATATTTGTGTGAGTTTGCAACCAACTTTGTCAGATATCGTCAATTAACATTCATTGAAGCCCATTGAGGTCGATTGTCACTTTGTGTTGATTGAGAATTTTCAAAGTCTATCTTCCTAATTTGAAGTCGAATTTCAACATTTCCTATATATTTGAGTGAATTTGCAACTTACTTTGTCAGATATCGTCGATTAACATCCATTGATGTCCATTGAGGTCGATTGTCACTTTGTGTTGATTGAGAATTTTCAAAGTCTATCTTCCTAATTTAAAGTCGAATTCAAACATTTCTTATATATTTGAGTGACTTTGCATCTAACTTTGTCAGATATCGTCGATTTACATCCATTGGAGGTCGATTGTCACTTTGTGTTGATTGAAAATTTCCAAAGTCTATCTTCCTAATTTGAAGTCGAATTTCAACATTCCTTATATATTTGTGTGAGTTTGCAACTAACTTTGTCACATATCGTCGAATTACATCCATTGGAGCCATTTGAGGTCGATTGTCACTTTGTGTTGATTGAAAATTTCCAAAGTCTATCTTCCTAATTTGAAGTCGAATTTCAACATTTCTTATATATTTGTGTGAGTTTGCAACCAACTTTGTCAGATATCGTCAATTAACATTCATTGAAGCCCATTGAGGTCGATTGTCACTTTGTGTTGATTGAGAATTTTCAAAGTCTATCTTCCTAATTTGAAGTCGAATTTCAACATTTTTTATATTTTTGAGTGAGTTTGTATCTAACTTTGTCAGATATCGTCGATTTACTTCCATTGAAGCCATTTGAGGTCGATTGTCACTTTGTGTTGATTGAGAATTTTCAAATTCTATCTTCCTAATTTGAAGTCGAATTTCAACATTTCTTATATATTTGAGTGAGTTTGCAACTAACTTTGTCAGATATCGTCGATTTATATCCATAGAAGCCCATTGAGGTCGATTGTCACTTAGTGTTGATTGAACATTTTCAAAGTCTATCTACGTAATTTGAAGTCGAATTTCAACATTTCTTATAAATTTGAGTGAGTTTGCAACTAACTTTGTCAGGTATCGTTGATTTACATCCAATGAAGCCATTTGAGGTCGATTGTCACTTTGTGTTGATTGAAAATTATCAAAGTCTATCTTCGTAATTTGAAGTCGAATTTCAACAATTCTTATATATTTGAGTGAGTTTGCAAATAACTTTTTCAGATATCGTCGATTAACATCCATTGAAGCCCATTGAGGTCGATTGTCACTTTGTATTGGTTGAAAATTTTCAAAGTTTATCTTCCTAATTTGAAGTCGAATTTCAACATTTCTTATATATTTCAGTGAGTTTGCAACTAACTTTGTCAGATATCGTCGATTTACATCCATTGAAGCCGTTTGAGGTCGATTGTCACTTTGTGTTGATTGAAAATTTTCAGTCTATCTTCCTAATTTGAAGTCGAATTTCAACATTCCTTATTTATTTGAATGAGATTGCAACTAACTTTGTCAGATATCGTCAATTAACATTCATTGAAGCCCATTGAGGTCGATTGTCACTTTATGTTGATTGAGAATTTTCAAAGTCTATCTTCCTAATTTGAAGTCGAATTGCAACATTTCTTATATATTCCAGTGCGTTTGAATCTAACTTTGTCAGATATCGTCGATTTACATCCATAGAAGCCCATTGAGGTCGATTGTCACTTTGTGTTGATTGAACATTTTCAAAGTCTATCTTCGTAATTTGAAGTCGAATTTCAACATTTCTTATATATTTGAGTGAGTTTGCAACTAACTTTGTCAGATATCGTCGATTTACATCCAATGAAGCCATTTGAGGTCGATTGTCACTTTGTGTTGATTGAAAATTTCCAAAGTCTATCTTCTTAATTTGAAGTCGAATTCCAATATTTCTTATATATTTGAGTGAGTTTGCAACTAACTTTGTCAGATATCGTCAATTAACATCCATTGAAGCCCATTGAGGTCGATTGTCACTTTGTGTTGAATGAGAATTTTCAAAGTCTATCTTCCTAATTTGAAGTCGAATTCCAACATTTCTTATATATTCCAGTGCGTTTGCATCTAACTTTGTCAGATATCGTCGATTAACATCCATTGATGTCCATTGAGGTCGATTGTCACTTTGTGTTGATTGAGAATTTTCAAAGTCTATCATCTTAATTTGGAGTCAAATTTCAATATTTCTTATATATTTGAGTGAGTTTGCAACTAACTTTGTTAGATATCGTCAATTAACATCCATTGAAGCCCATTGAGGTCGATTGTCACTTTGTGTTGAATGAGAATTTTCAAAGTCTATCTTCCTAATTTGAAGTCGAATTCCAACATTTCGTATATATTCCAGTGCGATTGCATCTAACTTTGTCAGATATCGTCGATTTACATCCATTGAAGCCATTTGAGGTCGATTGTCACTTTGTGTTGATTGAAAATTTTCAAAGTGTATCTTCCTAATTTGAAGTCGAATTTCAACATTTCTTATATATTTGAGTGAGTTTGCATCTAACTTTGTCAGATATCGTCGATTTACATCCATTGGAGCCATTTGAGGTCGATTGTCACTTTGTGTTGATTGAGAATTTTCAAAGTCTATCTTCCTAATTTGAAGTCGAATTCCAACATTTCTTATATATTCCAGTGCGTTTGCATCTAACTTTGTCAGATATCGTCGATTAACATCCATTGAAGCCCATTGAGGTCGATTGTCACTTTGTATTGGTTGAAAATTTTCAAAGTCTATCTTCCTAATTTGAAGTCGAATTTCATTATTTCTTATATATTTGAGTGAGTTTGCAACTAACTTCGTCAGATATCGTCGATTTACATCCATTGAAGCCGTTTGAGGTCGCTTGTCACTTTGTGTTGATTGAAAATTTCCAGTCTATCTTCCTAATTTGAAGTCGAATTTCAACATTTCTTATTTATTTGAATGAGTTTGCAACTAACTTTGTCAGATATCGTCAATTGACATTCATTGAAGCCCATTGAGGTCGATTGTCATTTTGTGTTGATTGAGAATTTTCAAAGTCTATCTTCTTAATTTGAAGTCGAATTTCAATATTTCTTATATATTTGAGTGAGTTTGCAACTAACTTTGTCAGATATCGTCGATTAACATCCATTGATGCCCAGTGAGGTCGATTGTCACTTTGTATTGGTTGAAAATTTTCAAAGTCTATCTTCCTAATTTGAAGTCGAATTCCAACATTTCTTATATATTCCAGTGCGTTTGCATCTAACTTTGTCAGATATCGTCGATTAACATCCATTGAAGCCGTTTGAGGTCGATTGTCATATTGTGTTGATTGAAAATTTTCAGTCTATCTTCCTGATTTGAAGTCGAATTTCAATATTTCTTATATATTTGAGTGAGTTTGCAACTCACTTTGTCAGATATCGTCGATTTACATCCATTGAAGCCCATTGAGGTCGATTGTCACTTTGTGTTGATTGAGAATTTTCAAAGTCTATCTTCCTAATTTGAAGTCGAATTTCAACATTTCCTATATATTTGAGTGAATTTGCAACTTACTTTGTCAGATATTGTCGATTAACATCCATTGATGTCCATTGAGGTCGATTGTCACTTTGTGTTGATTGAGAATTTTCAAAGTCTATCTTCCTAATTTAAAGTCGAATTCAAACATTTCTTATATATTTGAGTGAGTTTGCATCTAACTTTGTCAGATATCGTCGATTTACATCCATTGGAGCCATTAGAGGTCGATTGTCACTTTGTGTTGATTGAAAATTTCCAAAGTCTATCTTCCTAATTTGAAGTCGAATTTCAACATTCCTTATATATTTGTTTGAGTTTGCAACTAACTTTGTCACATATCGTCGAATTACATCCATTGGAGCCATTTGAGGTCGATTGTCACTTTGTGTTGATTGAAAATTTCCAAAGTCTATCTTCCTAATTTGAAGTCGAATTTCAACATTTCTTATATATTTGTGTGAGTTTGCAACCAACTTTGTCAGATATCGTCAATTAACATTCATTGAAGCCCATTGAGGTCGATTGTCACTTTGTGTTGATTGAGAATTTTCAAAGTCTATCTTCCTAATTTGAAGTCGAATTTCAACATTTTTTATATATTTGAGTGAGTTTGTATCTAACTTTGTCAGATATCGTCGATTTACTTCCATTGAAGCCATTTGAGGTCGATTGTCACTTTGTGTTGATTGAGAATTTTCAAATTCTATCTTCCTAATTTGAAGTCGAATTTCAACATTTCTTATATATTTGAGTGAGTTTGCAACTAACTTTGTCACATATCGTCGAATTACATCCATTGAAGCCATTTGAGGTCAATTGTCACTTTGTGTTTATTGAAAATTTTCAAAGTCTATCTTCGTAATTTGAAGTCGAATTTCAACATTTCTTATATATTTGAGTGAGTTTGCAACTAACTTTGTCAGATATCGTCGATTTATATCCATAGAAGCCCATTGAGGTCGATTGTCACTTTGTGTTGATTGAACATTTTCAAAGTCTATCTACGTAATTTGAAGTCGAATTTCAACATTTCTTATTTATTTGAGTGAGTTTGCAACTAACTTTGTCAGGTATCGTCGATTTACATCCAATGAAGCCATTTGAGGTCGATTGTCACTTTGTGTTGATTGAAAATTATCAAAGTCTATCTTCGTAATTTGAAGTCGAATTTCAACAATTCTTATATATTTGAGTGAGTTTGCAAATAACTCTTTCAGATATCGTCGATTAACATCCATTGAAGCCCATTGAGGTCGATTGTCACTTTGTATTGGTTGAAAATTTTCAAAGTCTATCTTCCTAATTTGAAGTCGAATTTCAATATTTCTTATATATTTCAGTGCGTTTGCAACTAACTTTGTCAGATATCGTCGATTTACATCCATTGAAGCCGTTTGAGGTCGATTGTCACTTTGTGTTGATTGAAAATTTTCAGTCTATCTTCCTAATTTGAAGTCGAATTTCAACATTTCTTATTTATTTGAATGAGTTTGCAACTAACTTTGACAGATATCGTCAATTAACATTCATTGAAGCCCATTGAGGTCGATTGTCACTTTATGTTGATTGAGAATTTTCAAAGTCTATCTTCCTAATTTGAAGTCGAATTCCAACATTTCTTATATATTCCAGTGCGTTTGAATCTAACTTTGTCAGATATCGTCGATTTACATCCATAGAAGCCCATTGAGGTCGATTGTCACTTTGTGTTGATTGAACATTTTCAAAGTCTATCTTCGTAATTTGAAGTCGAATTTCAACATTTCTTATATATTTGAGTGAGTTTGCAACTAACTTTGTCAGATATCGTCGATTTACATCCAATGAAGCCATTTGAGGTCGATTGTCACTTTGTGTTGATTGAAAATTTCCAAAGTCTATCTTCTTAATTTGAAGTCGAATTCCAATATTTCTTATATATTTGAGTGAGTTTGCAACTAACTTTGTCAGATATCGTCAATTAACATCCATTGAAGCCCATTGAGGTCGATTGTCACTTTGTGTTGAATGAGAATTTTCAAAGTCTATCTTCCTAATTTGAAGTCGAATTCCAACATTTCTTATATATTCCAGTGCGTTTGCATCTAACTTTGTCAGATATCGTCGATTAACATCCATTGATGTCCATTGAGGTCGATTGTCACTTTGTGTTGATTGAGAATTTTCCAAGTCTATCTTCTTAATTTGGAGTCGAATTTCAATATTTCTTATATATTTGAGTGAGTTTGCAACTAACTTTGTCAGATATCGTCAATTAACATCCATTGAAGCCCATTGAGGTCGATTGTCACTTTGTGTTGAATGAGAATTTTCAAAGTCTATCTTCCTAATTTGAAGTCGAATTCCAACATTTCTTATATATTCCAGTGCGTTTGCATCTAACTTTGTCAGATATCGTCGATTAACATCCATTGATGTCCATTGAGGTCGATTGTCACTTTGTGTTGATTGAGAATTTTCAAAGTCTATCTTCTTAATTTGGAGTCAAATTTCAATATTTCTTATATATTTGAGTGAGTTTGCAACTAACTTTGTTAGATATCGTCAATTAACATCCATTGAAGCCCATTGAGGTCGATTGTCACTTTGTGTTGAATGAGAATTTTCAAAGTCTATCTTCCTAATTTGAAGTCGAATTCCAACATTTCTTATATATTCCAGTGCGTTTGCATCTAACTTTGTCAGATATCGTCGATTTACATCCATTGAAGCCATTTGAGGTCGATTGTCACTTTGTGTTGATTGAAAATTTTCAAAGTGTATCTTCCTAATTTGAAGTCGAATTTCAACATTTCTTATATATTTGAGTGAGTTTGCATCTAACTTTGTCAGATATCGTCGATTTACATCCATTGGAGCCATTTGAGGTCGATTGTCACTTTGTGTTGATTGAAAATTTCCAAAGTCTATCTTCCTAATTTGAAGTCGAATTTCAACATTCCTTATATATTTGTGTGAGTTTGCAACTAACTTTGTCACATATCGTCGATTTACATCCATTGGAGCCCATTGAGGTCGATTGTCACTTTGTGTTGATTGAGAATTTTCAAAGTCTATCTTCTTAATTTGAAGTCGAATTTCAATATTTCTTATATATTTGAGTGAGTTTGCAACTAACTTTGTCAGATATCGTCGATTAACATCCATTGATGCCCAGTGAGGTCGATTGTCACTTTGTATTGGTTGAAAATTTTCAAAGTCTATCTTCCTAATTTGAAGTCGAATTCCAACATTTCTTATATATTCCAGTGCGTTTGCATCTAACTTTGTCAGATATCGTCGATTTACATCCATTGAAGCCGTTTGAGGTCGATTGTCATATTGTGTTGATTGAAAATTTTCAAAGTCTATCTTCCTGATTTGAAGTCGAATTTCAACATTTCTTATATATTTCAGTGAGTTTGCAACTAACTTTGTCAGATATCGTCGATTTACATCCATTGAAGCCGTTTGAGGTCGATTGTCACTTTGTGTTGATTGAAAATTTTCAGTCTATCTTACTAATTTGAAGTCGAATTTCAACATTTCTTATTTATTTGAATGAGATTGCAACTAACTTTGTCAGATATCGTCAATTAACATTCATTGAAGCCCATTGAGGTCGATTGTCACTTTATGTTGATTGAGAATTTTCAAAGTCTATCTTCCTAATTTGAAGTCGAATTCCAACATTTCTTATATATTCCAGTGCGTTTGAATCTAACTTTGTCAGATATCGTCGATTTACATCCATTGAAGCCCATTGAGGTCGATTGTCACTTTGTGTTGATTGAGAATTTTCAAAGTCTATCTTCCTAATTTGAAGTCGAATTTCAACATTTCCTATATATTTGAGTGAATTTGCAACTTACTTTGTCAGATATCGTCGATTAACATCCATTGATGTCCATTGAGGTCGATTGTCACTTTGTGTTGATTGAGAATTTTCAAAGTCTATCTTCCTAATTTAAAGTCGAATTTCAACATTTCTTATATATTTGTGTGAGTTTGCAACCAACTTTGTCAGATATCGTCAATTAACATTCATTGAAGCCCATTGAGGTCGATTGTCACTTTGTGTTGATTGAGAATTTTCAAAGTCTATCTTCCTAATTTGAAGTCGAATTTCAACATTTTTTATATATTTGAGTGAGTTTGTATCTAACTTTGTCAGATATCGTCGATTTACTTCCATTGAAGCCATTTGAGGTCGATTGTCACTTTGTGTTGATTGAGAATTTTCAAATTCTATCTTCCTAATTTGAAGTCGAATTTCAACATTTCTTATATATTTGAGTGAGTTTGCATCTAACTTTGTCAGATATCGTCGATTTACATCCATTGAAGCCCATTGAGGTCGATTGTCACTTTGTGTTGATTGAGAATTTTCAAAGTCTATCTTCCTAATTTGAAGTCGAATTTCAACATTTCCTATATATTTGAGTGAATTTGCAACTTACTTTGTCAGATATCGTCGATTAACATCCATTGATGTCCATTGAGGTCGATTGTCACTTTGTGTTGATTGAGAATTTTCAAAGTCTATCTTCCTAATTTAAAGTCGAATTCAAACATTTCTTATATATTTGAGTGACTTTGCATCTAACTTTGTCAGATATCGTCGATTTACATCCATTGGAGGTCGATTGTCACTTTGTGTTGATTGAAAATTTCCAAAGTCTATCTTCCTAATTTGAAGTCGAATTTCAACATTCCTTATATATTTGTGTGAGTTTGCAACTAACTTTGTCACATATCGTCGAATTACATCCATTGGAGCCATTTGAGGTCGATTGTCACTTTGTGTTGATTGAAAATTTCCAAAGTCTATCTTCCTAATTTGAAGTCGAATTTCAACATTTCTTATATATTTGTGTGAGTTTGCAACCAACTTTGTCAGATATCGTCAATTAACATTCATTGAAGCCCATTGAGGTCGATTGTCACTTTGTGTTGATTGAGAATTTTCAAAGTCTATCTTCCTAATTTGAAGTCGAATTTCAACATTTTTTATATATTTGAGTGAGTTTGTATCTAACTTTGTCAGATATCGTCGATTTACTTCCATTGAAGCCATTTGAGGTCGATTGTCACTTTGTGTTGATTGAGAATTTTCAAATTCTATCTTCCTAATTTGAAGTCGAATTTCAACATTTCTTATATATTTGAGTGAGTTTCCATCTAACTTTGTCAGATATCGTCGATTAACATCCATTGAAGCCATTTGAGGTCAATTGTCACTTTGTGTTTATTGAAAATTTTCAAAGTCTATCTTCGTAATTTGAAGTCGAATTTCAACATTTCTTATATATTTGAGTGAGTTTGCAACTAACTTTGTCAGATATCGTCGATTTATATCCATAGAAGCCCATTGAGGTCGATTGTCACTTAGTGTTGATTGAACATTTTCAAAGTCTATCTACGTAATTTGAAGTCGAATTTCAACATTTCTTATATATTTGAGTGAGTTTGCAACTAACTTTGTCAGGTATCGTTGATTTACATCCAATGAAGCCATTTGAGGTCGATTGTCACTTTGTGTTGATTGAAAATTATCAAAGTCTATCTTCGTAATTTGAAGTCGAATTTCAACAATTCTTATATATTTGAGTGAGTTTGCAAATAACTTTTTCAGATATCGTCGATTAACATCCATTGAAGCCCATTGAGGTCGATTGTCACTTTGTATTGGTTGAAAATTTTCAAAGTCTATCTTCCTAATTTGAAGTCGAATTTCAACATTTCTTATATATTTCAGTGAGTTTGCAACTAACTTTGTCAGATATCGTCGATTTACATCCATTGAAGCCGTTTGAGGTCGATTGTCACTTTGTGTTGATTGAAAATTTTCAGTCTATCTTACTAATTTGAAGTCGAATTTCAACATTTCTTATTTATTTGAATGAGATTGCAACTAACTTTGTCAGATATCGTCAATTAACATTCATTGAAGCCCATTGAGGTCGATTGTCACTTTATGTTGATTGAGAATTTTCAAAGTCTATCTTCCTAATTTGAAGTCGAATTCCAACATTTCTTATATATTCCAGTGCGTTTGAATCTAACTTTGTCAGATATCGTCGATTTACAACCAATGAAGCCATTTGAGGTCGATTGTCACTTTGTGTTGATTGAAAATTTTCAAAGTCTATCTTCTTAATTTGAAGTCGAATTCCAATATTTCTTATATATTTGAGTGAGTTTGCAACTAACTTTGTCAGATATCGTCAATTAACATCCATTGAAGCCCATTGAGGTCGATTGTCACTTTGTGTTGAATGAGAATTTTCAAAGTCTATCTTCCTAATTTGAAGTCGAATTCCAACATTTCTTATATATTCCAGTGCGTTTGCATCTAACTTTGTCAGATATCGTCGATTAACATCCATTGATGTCCATTGAGGTCGATTGTCACTTTGTGTTGATTGAGAATTTTCAAAGTCTATCTTCTTAATTTGGAGTCAAATTTCTATATTTCTTATATATTTGAGTGAGTTTGCAACTAACTTTGTTAGATATCGTCAATTAACATCCATTGAAGCCCATTGAGGTCGATTGTCACTTTGTGTTGAATGAGAATTTTCAAAGTCTATCTTCCTAATTTGAAGTCGAATTCCAACATTTCTTATATATTCCAGTGCGTTTGCATCTAACTTTGTCAGATATCGTCGATTTACATCCATTGAAGCCATTTGAGGTCGATTGTCACTTTGTGTTGATTGAAAATTTTCAAAGTGTATCTTCCTAATTTGAAGTCGAATTTCAACATTTCTTATATATTTGAGTGAGTTTGCATCTAACTTTGTCAGATATCGTCGATTTACATCCATTGGAGCCATTTGAGGTCGATTGTCACTTTGTGTTGATTGAAAATTTCCAAAGTCTATCTTCCTAATTTGAAGTCGAATTTCAACATTCCTTATATATTTGTGTGAGTTTGCAACTAACTTTGTCACATATCGTCGATTTACATCCATTGGAGCCATTTGAGGTCGATTGTCACTTTGTGTTGATTGAGAATTTTCAAAGTCTATCTTCCTAATTTGAAGTCGAATTCCAACATTTCTTATATATTCCAGTGCGTTTGCATCTAACTTTGTCAGATATCGTCGATTAACATCCATTGAAGCCCATTGAGGTCGATTGTCACTTTGTATTGGTTGAAAATTTTCAAAGTCTATCTTCCTAATTTGAAGTCGAATTTCATTATTTCTTATATATTTGAGTGCGTTTGCATCTAACTTTGTCAGATATCGTCGATTAACATCCATTGAAGCCGTTTGAGGTCGATTGTCATATTGTGTTGATTGAAAATTTTCAGTCTATCTTCCTGATTTGAAGTCGAATTTCAACATTTCTTATATATTTGAGTGAGTTTGCAACTCACTTTGTTAGATATCGTCAATTAACATCCATTGAAGCCCATTGAGGTCGATTGTCACTTTGTGTTGAATGAGAATTTTCAAAGTCTATCTTCCTAATTTGAAGTCGAATTCCAACATTTCTTATATATTCCAGTGCGTTTGCATCTAACTTTGTCAGATATCGTCGATTTACATCCATTGAAGCCATTTGAGGTCGATTGTCACTTTGTGTTGATTGAAAATTTTCAAAGTGTATCTTCCTAATTTGAAGTCGAATTTCAACATTTCTTATATATTTGAGTGAGTTTGCATCTAACTTTGTCAGATATCGTCGATTTACATCCATTGGAGCCATTTGAGGTCGATTGTCACTTTGTGTTGATTGAAAATTTCCAAAGTCTATCTTCCTAATTTGAAGTCGAATTTCAACATTCCTTATATATTTGTGTGAGTTTGCAACTAACTTTGTCACATATCGTCGATTTACATCCATTGGAGCCATTTGAGGTCGATTGTCACTTTGTGTTGATTGAGAATTTTCAAAGTCTATCTTCCTAATTTGAAGTCGAATTCCAACATTTCTTATATATTCCAGTGCGTTTGCATCTAACTTTGTCAGATATCGTCGATTAACATCCATTGAAACCCATTGAGGTCGATTGTCACTTCGTATTGGTTGAAAATTTTCAAAGTCTATCTTCCTAATTTGAAGTCGAATTTCATTATTTCTTATATATTTGAGTGCGTTTGCATCTAACTTTGTCAGATATCGTCGATTAACATCCATTGAAGCCGTTTGAGGTCGATTGTCATATTGTGTTGATTGAAAATTTTCAGTCTATCTTCCTGATTTGAAGTCGAATTTCAACATTTCTTATATATTTGAGTGAGTTTGCAACTCACTTTGTCAGATATCGTCGATTTACATCCATTGAAGCCCATTGAGGTCGATTGTCACTTTGTGTTGATTGAGAATTTTCAAAGTCTATCTTCCTAATTTGAAGTCGAATTTCAACATTTCCTATATATTTGAGTGAATTTGCAACTTACTTTGTCAGATATTGTCGATTAACATCCATTGATGTCCATTGAGGTCGATTGTCACTTTGTGTTGATTGAGAATTTTCAAAGTCTATCTTCCTAATTTAAAGTCGAATTCAAACATTTCTTATATATTTGAGTGAGTTTGCATCTAACTTTGTCAGATATCGTCGATTTACATCCATTGGAGCCATTAGAGGTCGATTGTCACTTTGTGTTGATTGAAAATTTCCAAAGTCTATCTTCCTAATTTGAAGTCGAATTTCAACATTCCTTATATATTTGTTTGAGTTTGCAACTAACTTTGTCACATATCGTCGAATTACATCCATTGGAGCCATTTGAGATCGATTGTCACTTTGTGTTGATTGAAAATTTCCAAAGTCTATCTTCCTAATTTGAAGTCGAATTTCAACATTTCTTATATATTTGTGTGAGTTTGCATCTAACTTTGTCAGATATCGTCGATTTACATCCATTGGAGCCATTTGAGGTCGATTGTCACTTTGTGTTGATTGAAAATTTCCAAAGTCTATCTTCCTAATTTGAAGTCGAATTTCAACATTCCTTATATATTTGTGTGAGTTTGCAACTAACTTTGTCACATATCGTCGATTTACATCCATTGGAGCCATTTGAGGTCGTATGTCACTTTGTGTTGATTGAGAATTTTCAAAGTCTATCTTCCTAATTTGAAGTCGAATTCCAACATTTCTTATATATTCCAGTGCGTTTGCATCTAACTTTGTCAGATATCGTCGATTAACATCCATTGAAACCCATTGAGGTCGATTGTCACTTCGTATTGGTTGAAAATTTTCAAAGTCTATCTTCCTAATTTGAAGTCGAATTTCATTATTTCTTATATATTTGAGTGCGTTTGCATCTAACTTTGTCAGATATCGTCGATTAACATCCATTGAAGCCGTTTGAGGTCGATTGTCATATTGTGTTGATTGAAAATTTTCAGTCTATCTTCCTGATTTGAAGTCGAATTTCAACATTTCTTATATATTTGAGTGAGTTTGCAACTCACTTTGTCAGATATCGTCGATTTACATCCATTGAAGCCCATTGAGGTCGATTGTCACTTTGTGTTGATTGAGAATTTTCAAAGTCTATCTTCCTAATTTGAAGTCGAATTTCAACATTTCCTATATATTTGAGTGAATTTGCAACTTACTTTGTCAGATATTGTCGATTAACATCCATTGATGTCCATTGAGGTCGATTGTCACTTTGTGTTGATTGAGAATTTTCAAAGTCTATCTTCCTAATTTAAAGTCGAATTCAAACATTTCTTATATATTTGAGTGAGTTTGCATCTAACTTTGTCAGATATCGTCGATTTACATCCATTGGAGCCATTAGAGGTCGATTGTCACTTTGTGTTGATTGAAAATTTCCAAAGTCTATCTTCCTAATTTGAAGTCGAATTTCAACATTCCTTATATATTTGTTTGAGTTTGCAACTAACTTTGTCACATATCGTCGAATTACATCCATTGGAGCCATTTGAGATCGATTGTCACTTTGTGTTGATTGAAAATTTCCAAAGTCTATCTTCCTAATTTGAAGTCGAATTTCAACATTTCTTATATATTTGTGTGAGTTTGCAACCAACTTTGTCAGATATCGTCAATTAACATTCATTGAAGCCCATTGAGGTCGATTGTCACTTTGTGTTGATTGAGAATTTTCAAAGTCTATCTTCCTAATTTGAAGTCGAATTTCAACATTTTTTATATTTTTGAGTGAGTTTATATCTAACTTTGTCAGATATCGTCGATTTACTTCCATTGAAGCCATTTGAGGTCGATTGTCACTTTGTGTTGATTGAGAATTTTCAAATTCTATCTTCCTAATTTGAAGTCGAATTTCAACATTTCTTATATATTTGAGTGAGTTTGCAACTAACTTTGTCAGATATCGTCGATTTATATCCATAGAAGCCCATTGAGGTCGATTGTCACTTTGTGTTGATTGAACATTTTCAAAGTCTATCTACGTAATTTGAAGTCGAATTTCAACATTTCTTATATATTTGAGTGAGTTTGCAACTAACTTTGTCAGGTATCGTCGATTTACATCCAATGAAGCCATTTGAGGTCGATTGTCACTTTGTGTTGATTGAAAATTATCAAAGTCTATCTTCGTAATTTGAAGTCGAATTTCAACAATTCTTATATATTTGAGTGAGTTTGCAAATAACTCTTTCAGATATCGTCGATTAACATCCATTGAAGCCCATTGAGGTCGATTGTCACTTTGTATTGGTTGAAAATTTTCAAAGTCTATCTTCCTAATTTGAAGTCGAATTTCAACATTTCTTATATATTTCAGTGCGTTTGCAACTAACTTTGTCAGATATCGTCGATTTACATCCATTGAAGCCGTTTGAGGTCGATTGTCACTTTGTGTTGATTGAAAATTTTCAGTCTATCTTCCTAATTTGAAGTCGAATTTCAACATTTCTTATTTATTTGAATGAGTTTGCAACTAACTTTGTCAGATATCGTCGATTTACATCCAATGAAGCCATTTGAGGTCGATTGTCACTTTGTGTTGATTGAAAATTTCCAAAGTCTATCTTCTTAATTTGAAGTCGAATTCCAATATTTCTTATATATTTGAGTGAGTTTGCAACTAACTTTGTCAGATATCGTCAATTAACATCCATTGAAGCCCATTGAGGTCGATTGTCACTTTGTGTTGAATGAGAATTTTCAAAGTCTATCTTCCTAATTTGAAGTCGAATTCCAACATTTCTTATATATTCCAGTGCGTTTGCATCTAACTTTGTCAGATATCGTCGATTAACATCCATTGATGTCCATTGAGGTAGATTGTCTCTTTGTGTTGATTGAGAATTTTCAAAGTCCATCTTCTTAATTTGGAGTCGAATTTCAATATTTCTTATATATTTGAGTGAGTTTGCAACTAACTTTGTCAGATATCGTCAATTAACATCCATTGAAGCCCATTGAGGTCGATTGTCACTTTGTGTTGAATGAGAATTTTCAAAGTCTATCTTCCTAATTTGAAGTCGAATTCCAACATTTCTTATATATTCCAGTGCGTTTGCATCTAACTTTGTCAGATATCGTCGATTAACATCCATTGATGTCCATTGAGGTCGATTGTCACTTTGTGTTGATTGAGAATTTTCAAAGTCTATCTTCTTAATTTGGAGTCAAATTTCAATATTTCTTATATATTTGAGTGAGTTTGCAACTAACTTTGTTAGATATCGTCAATTAACATCCATTGAAGCCCATTGAGGTCGATTGTCACTTTGTGTTGAATGAGAATTTTCAAAGTCTATCTTCCTAATTTGAAGTCGAATTCCAACATTTCTTATATATTCCAGTGCGTTTGCATCTAACTTTGTCAGATATCGTCGATTTACATCCATTGGAGCCATTTGAGGTCGATTGTCACTTTGTGTTGATTGAAAATTTCCAAAGTCTATCTTCCTAATTTGAAGTCGAATTTCAACATTCCTTATATATTTGTGTGAGTTTGCAACTAACTTTGTCACATATCGTCGATTTACATCCATTGGAGCCCATTGAGGTCGATTGTCACTTTGTGTTGATTGAGAATTTTCAAAGTCTATCTTCTTAATTTGAAGTCGAATTTCAATATTTCTTATATATTTGAGTGAGTTTGCAACTAACTTTGTCAGATATCGTCGATTAACATCCATTGATGCCCAGTGAGGTCGATTGTCACTTTGTATTGGTTGAAAATTTTCAAAGTCTATCTTCCTAATTTGAAGTCGAATTCCAACATTTCTTATATATTCCAGTGCGTTTGCATCTAACTTTGTCAGATATCGTCGATTAACATCCATTGAAGCCGTTTGAGGTCGATTGTCATATTGTGTTGATTGAAAATTTTCAGTCTATCTTCCTGATTTGAAGTCGAATTTCAACATTTCTTATATATTTGAGTGAGTTTGCAACTCACTTTGTCAGATATCGTCGATTTACATCCATTGAAGCCCATTGAGGTCGATTGTCACTTTGTGTTGATTGAACATTTTCAAAGTCTATCTTCGTAATTTGAAGTCGAATTTCAACATTTCTGATATATTTGAGTGAGTTTGCAACTAACTTTGTCAGATATCGTCGATTTACATCCAATGAAGCCATTTGAGGTCGATTGTCACTTTGTGTTGATTGAAAATTTCCAAAGTCTATCTTCTTAATTTGAAGTCGAATTCCAATATTTCTTATATATTTGAGTGAGTTTGCAACTAACTTTGTCAGATATCGTCAATTAACATCCATTGAAGCCCATTGAGGTCGATTGTCACTTTGTGTTGAATGAGAATTTTCAAAGTCTATCTTCCTAATTTGAAGTCGAATTCCAACATTTCTTATATATTCCAGTGCGTTTGCATCTAACTTTGTCAGATATCGTCGATTAACATCCATTGATGTCCATTGAGGTCGATTGTCACTTTGTGTTGATTGAGAATTTTCAAAGTCTATCTTCTTAATTTGGAGTCGAATTTCAATATTTCTTATATATTTGAGTGAGTTTGCAACTAACTTTGTCAGATATCGTCAATTAACATCCATTGAAGCCCATTGAGGTCGATTGTCACTTTGTGTTGAATGAGAATTTTCAAAGTCTATCTTCCTAATTTGAAGTCGAATTCCAACATTTCTTATATATTCCAGTGCGTTTGCATCTAACTTTGTCAGATATCGTCGATTTACATCCATTGAAGCCATTTGAGGTCGATTGTCACTTTGTGTTGATTGAAAATTTTCAAAGTGTATCTTCCTAATTTGAAGTCGAATTCCAACATTTCTTATATATTTGAGTGAGTTTGCATCTAACTTTGTCAGATATCGTCGATTTACATCCATTGGAGCCATTTGAGGTCGATTGTCACTTTGTGTTGATTGAAAATTTCCAAAGTCTATCTTCCTAATTTGAAGTCGAATTTCAACATTCCTTATATATTTGTGTGAGTTTGCAACTAACTTTGTCACATATCGTCGATTTACATCCATTGGAGCCATTTGAGGTCGATTGTCACTTTGTGTTGATTGAGAATTTTCAAAGTCTATCTTCCTAATTTGAAGTCGAATTCCAACATTTCTTATATATTCCAGTGCGTTTGCATCTAACTTTGTCAGATATCGTCGATTAAAATCCATTGAAGCCCATTGAGGTCGATTGTCACTTTGTGTTGATTGAAAATTTTCAAAGTCTATCTTCCTAATTGGAAG
This sequence comes from Diorhabda sublineata, assembly GCF_026230105.1. Lineage (NCBI taxonomy): Eukaryota > Metazoa > Arthropoda > Insecta > Coleoptera > Chrysomelidae > Diorhabda > Diorhabda sublineata. The sequence continues at coordinate 300,113 of NW_026614155.1, read as the reverse complement.
TCTAATTTCAACATTTCTTATATATTCGAGTGAGTTTGCATCTAACTTTGTCAGATATCGTCCATTTACATCCATTGAAGCCACTTGAGGTCGATTGTCACTTTGTGTTGATT
>NW_026614154.1:0-19430 GCF_026230105.1 Diorhabda sublineata | reverse complement strand
TGCTAGTAATTAAGGAAGTACGACGCATGAGACCTACTTTGGTGGTGAAGTACTGGATAATACTATAACAACATTATAGGGGCTGATACATGCAACTTATTGTTAGGTGAACAAAAGGGAGCTGTTACAGTACTGATGATTTTGTTCTTCATATGTAATTGTGTCTTTGGGGACAATTGAAGGTTTATACTTTATACCGTGTACACTTATACCGTATAAGTTTGTTTGAGGACCTAACATTTTTGATATGTAAATGTGTATTTGGGGTCACTGGAAAGGTATATACGGTATAAGTTTATACCGTATATGTTATACAGTTTAAACTTATACTGTCCCCGTATAAACACTTATCCATATATATATATATATATATATATATATATATATATATATATATATATATATATATATATATATATATATATTAGTTTCAGTGCATCTTCGAGTTGCAAAGAAAAAATTGGGAGTACTCCCACCCCAATAAGAGTTCAAGAACAACATAAAATAATAAGAAGAAATAGTGTTACCGAAGGGATTACTAACATTCAAGTTCGTTCAAATTGTAGTAATTCTGCTGGAAAAGAATCGAGATTGATGTCGTCACTCCGTAATGTTAGAGAGAATTTATTAAAATCGCCTTATTATAATTCAAAGACTGGAATACTAGTCGATAACAATACTAAAATAGAATCAAAAGTTGAGAAAATAGTCACCATTAGAAAATCCCTTAACTCGTCGGTGAGTATTAATTAAATGTTACATAATAAAAAATTCAGCTTTTCAATTAATTTTGTGAAAAATTTGTTTCCCGTCTGTTTGCGTTCGACATGGAAATAGCTATTTTGTGACGATTTGCAAAGAATTACATAGAAAAAAATTGATGGTGGAAAATCTATCATCGAATTTCACAGATATTATATAAAATAAAGCAGATGGGTCAAATCTCGCAGGAATCAGCTACAGGCTATAATTATTCTAAACTCATAAAATCTTTTTTTTTTCACACTGAAAAAAATATGAAGAAGACCTATCCAGACTGAATTGTAGGATGATAAGAACCAATGCTTCAGGTGCTCAAGTGAAAAATACGCATTTGCAAATTAAATATTCGGTTTTTTTTATGTTGAGCCTTTTAAATTTTCCATTTTAATTATCCTTACTATCCTTACTTATGTTTTAATTTCGTACAATATTTTGAAATTTAGTTATTTTTAATGTTTAGGGAAAACCGAAGAAGTCCGAAAAAGAGAACATTGGTTAAGGAATTAATTTTGCAAAATAATAACATTGTGATACTGCAGGCAGAATTTTAATATGGTTGTGTAGTTTTCGATTTTAATTTTGTTTAGATAGTTTTATTTTTTTATTAATTGACATATTTTTAATGTTTTTTGATATGCAATGAATAAAATTTTTTGAAAATAAATAGTTTTTTTTATATTTTCCTTATTTAGTCGTATTAAATTCGATCATTTTGTGTTTCAATTTATTTCTTTAATGACAAAAACAATTTTTTGTTGTTAGTGGTAATTGTTGTAGTTTTTTTCTTTGTAGGCTTCCAGTCTAATAAGCCGTTTGGAAAAAATATTCTCATATCTGTTGACCAGATGTTTTATTGCTTGTTCTCGTTTTTATGGCTGTGGTAGGTAAAGATGTGGATTTTTCCAATAAGACCCTTTCAACATGTGCAAATAACACAATAATAAAGTAATAAATATTATGGGTTCCAATGGTTTTATAATTTGTACAGAGCTGGCCAAAAGAAAATAGTTTACTATCATATTTGGCATGATTGATTATCAAATTTTCAGAAAATGCTGATATTTTTACCGTCTCTCCAAAATAATATAATTCTCAACACATCTTAAAATTTGAATTCTTTTCTAATTTATAATTGTTTACTTGTTATACACGAAGTTTGTTTAAACTTGGAAAAACTATATGATAATTAAGTCATGTAATGAAAATTATTAAGTATGACAATTTGGAGAAAATAGTTGATTATATTATTGCAGCTTTGCTTCAAAGTGGAAAGGTTTGTCTTGGTAATAAAAAAGACCATTTTCTTAATGACTATCTTTATTTTGTATTAGTTCTGAATAATTTTGACACTTGGTATCATGTATTGTCCGTCCCATGGAGATTCCGAAAATCACAGTAGTTTTCGAATTTGAGGAATGGTTTTCGTGAAAATCCAATTTTCTCCTCTTGATTCACCCACCGCCATCTGCCCGATACAACACAAACTTTCCTCTCTGCTATACAGTGAGTAACTGTGAGGAAAGTGTGGTTCGGACATTATGGCACAGAGAATGCACGTGTTTTGTAGCGCCTGTCATATTCGCAACCCGTTATACGTCTCATAGATAAAATAAAAAAATGTTATTGAATTGAAACCACAATCCTTTTACTCATTCTATGATTTTACGATTATGTCGCTGTCTACCGAGCGACGCCGGAAACTAATTATAGTCTTTCTCCTGTTTATATAACGACCAGTTCGAAGCATTGTGTATAATTGGTTGCCTCTCCTTAAGGGTGAGACTAAATCAATTATATACAAATTTGATATTTCTAAAAACAACTATCTAAACACATCAGATAAAGGAAAGTATCGAAAAAAATATGTGGTATCATGTATTTTCTCATAGAGATTTCGAAAATCACATTAGTTTTCGAATTTAAGCATCGGTTTTCGTGAAAATCAGATTTTTACGTTTTTTCTCCACTTTCCCCCCCTAAATGATCTTTTTTCGAAAAAACTGATAGCTTTTCTGGGATCCTTATACCAAAATACCGCTCTGTGCAAATCACATTAGTTTTCGAATTTGAGCAATGGTTTTCGTGAAAATTCAATTTTCTTGTTTGATTTTTACTGAAAGTGTTTTTGTAACGCCTGTTATATCCGCAACCAGTTATATGACTCGCTTTTAATTCTCAATTCCCGATCACCAAGTTTCACATTTTCCATTTGGAAATCTGATTGTACAGCATCGGCATCTTTGAAATTGACATATCTAAATCCTTTTCCCATACTGGTACGAGGGTCTCTGACAATTCTAACAGCTGATTCTATCAAACCATAAGGTTCAAATAATTTCCATAACTGCTCTTCTTCAGCTCCTTAGGTCTCAAAGGAATAATAAATATAATTAATACTTATTGAATATTCAAAAATATGTATGTCATTAATAAAACTTACAGAAATCAAAATTTCTAACGAACACACAAATGCTTTTCTTTGAAAACATTACCATTTTGTTGAACTGCATTTGAGCATCTTCTTGTTTGACAAATCTGTAAAAAATGAAGGTAAAAAATGCCAATACTAATGAGAAAATATTAAAGCAATCAATAATAAAATTTAATATTAATTTCCATTAGTTACCTATGTTGAATCTGTTAATTAATAAATTTAGATAGCATTTGAAATAATATAATATATCTGATTTGGAAATTAAATATTACCTTATAAAACAAAAGATAGATACATACTCTTTATATCAGAATGAAATTCTTTTTTGATGGAAGCGACTTTTTTGGGTATTTTTGGATCACAACGGGTATACCTTTAAACCTTAATGTCTTCTCAATTGGTCCATATTTATATTTTTAAAACACTTTTGATATTTTTCTTTTTATAATCTATAGAAACATTTCACTATCAACTATACTATTTACAACACTATTTGTTAATAATTTCTTTATTTTCAGACTACATTCTAAACTATCGTTTCCATTTACTTGTTCTTCTTCACCGTTAACCGATCCATTTAAACGGCTGCTAGCTGATAATTTTGTTTTCTTTACCTTATTTTTTTTGGACTTGGTTCTGTAGTATCCTTATCCTGATTTAATTGTTCTTTTTCACCATCAACATCCATCATTTGATACTTTTTTTTTATTTTTCATTCTCTCCTTGTTGATTACCTCTCTTACCATTTTTTTCTTTGCGTTTTTTGTTCCTCTTTTGTTTTCAAAATAGATGCCGAACTACTCACTTCATTATCGTGTTAATTCAAATTATTTTTACTAGTTGATAAGCATTTCTTTCTTCAGATTAGTGTTTCCTCCATCGTTTAAATGTTGTTTGATATCCAACTTTCTACCCTTACCTTGTTTCTATTCGTTTAGTTTGACTGAAATTCTCCTGACTTTAATTTTATCATCAGTGTTATTAAATCAGCTATACTTCATATCATCATCATATGTTCAGAAAAACAATGGTTATTGTTGGTTGATATTTATATTTGAAAAATAACACGTGCGGTGCAGTTTTGGAACTCTTTTTATCTGTTTGTAGAATAGTTTGTTTACATTATATCGAGGGTTTAATACCGATAACGAAAAATGATCGTGCAGCCCCTTCTTGGATGCCTTTGTCTTTGTTCCAAGAATTGTTTGTTTCTAATATATTTTTTTTGATATTTATGAGATTACATTCAACAGAATTGTTAGAGAGTTAAGGACCACCCTTCACTATGAGAAATTTTAAAATCGCATTATTCTACATAAATAATAGATAGTAATACCAAAATATTTATATATGTTGAGGATTTAATACCGATAACAAAAATTGACCGTGAAGCCCCTTTTTAGACGCCCTCATCTTTGTTGGAAGAATTTCTTATTTACTTCACATTTCGAATTTATTTTTGATATTCATGAGAAAAATAATGTTCAATAGAATATTTTCTTATATGGTTTATGTAATTTGGGGATGAGGACCACCCTACATTATGGGAAGTTTTAAAATCACAGAATTCTCGATATCAAGATAACAAAAAAGTTTTGATTTTGTCTTTATACATATGCAACTAATTTTTTGGAAACATCGTTTCAAATTCTACGATCCTTAATTAATATAAAAATTTTCATGTACCTGTAATCACCAATGAAAGTACTAATTCGAAAAACGAAGGTATGTCGTAAAACATTAAAAGTATATATTACCAAAAGGAAATTACTATTATTTGCTGCCCATAACCTCTACTTATATAGCCATTTAATAATATTAAGTTATTGTGAATTGTAATAATTAAATCTATGCCATGTTTTATTGTATGAAGTATATCTATTATCACTAATTATTCGAAACTTTCTTAGAAATATTATTAAAAATTTATATTGCTCTTTGAAAACACTATTTTATTCAATATGGAAATTATATAACAAAATATGTAATATTTAATTACTTATTATTTAATAAATCAAAACTTTTACATCTTCTCAGTTCATTGACCCCTTTCGAATTCCTTGGGAATGTCTAGACTTGTTTTTGACTTGCGCACTTTAAATGTGACGTCACAAGCTTTAAACAATGCATTTAATTATTTAGATAATGAAACTTTGACAGTATTACAAATTCGGGCAGACATATTTGATGCTAAATTTTCTATTCGTAAAATTTCGTGCAATTTTGTTTTCGATGGTGAATGAAAACTATTTTCTTATTGATATAGGTAAGATATTATTCTCTTTATGTAAAAATTAACGAGATTTGTCCAATTAAAGTTTCCAGGAAAATGAACGATTTCAGTGTATTACATTTTATGGAATGCTAATGTTATATTATTATTTTATTAATATTTTCAAAGTAATTAAAATTAAGCATATTCTTCAGATAATTTGAAATTGTTTGAATCATTAATTTACTTATAAACATTAAACAAACGATAATCTAAAATATAGCATCAAATAGTTCGTTGACCCTTGTCTGTCTAGACAGCATGTCGGCCAACTTTGTATGTCGACGCAATTATTGTTCACGTCAAATCTTTTCAACTGTAATGTGTTTTTTCATATAAAAATATATATAGATATTAATATTAAAATACCTTATTTCGATTGTAGTACAAAATAGTTATTATTAGATAAATAAAATACAGAGATACCGGATTTGTTCGATAACGACAAAAAAAACTTTCGATTTCTAGTTTTAAAAATGTGACTAATGTTGAAAATTTTTATTAGAAACATTGGAAATTCTCAGTATATCGATAGAAAATAGCTTTTATTTGAAAATTTTCGTGAAACGGATTGAAAATAAACATTAAAAATTATTTGTTTTTCTTTGATGTTTGTGGACGTGCGTGTTAACAATAATCCGATAAAGAATTTTCCGTGTTTTAATGCAATATTGTGAAAATTATGGATAAACGGAAAATTCTTAACTACCAAGATGGTGATTTCCTCATTTGTGAACTGGTGAGTGATTTTTTGTCTTAATCATTTGATTTTAAATTTACTACCTAAAATATTTCTTGTCATTTGGTCTCAGATTATGGAGTGAAAACTATTTTCTTTTATATATCGGTTATATGCCGCCATTCTTTTGGAACTTTGAATTTTCAAGTGCATTAAACTGGGGATCTTTTAATAAAACAAACTTAATCTAATCGGTTTTCACATATTTTTTTTTGATTGATAGATACTCAATACATAATTAGCTAAAGGGTTGTTACTAAACTAATAATTGAATTTTCTGTTTCATAGAAAACTTTCCAAGTGAAGGTTTCTAATATTTTTTTTTGGTATTTGTTCCTCTTGTTCAATAATTGGTGGGTATAGGAAAGAGAAAATTATTTATTGTTTGAATTTAGTGCTTAGCTGCTTCAATATCTTTGTTTTTTCGAATAGAAAAAAATTTGAGCTAATGAAGTTGTCAAGAATGTTTTTCTGGTGACTGATTTGCATTTTGAAAACTGTTTAGTCAAAACTTTCAATATTCACTTTTCAATTATTTAATTTCTGGTGTGAGATTCTCGGGGTACAATAATTCCTAGGTAGGTAGAAGATAGCCTTTAGGGTTGATATTTCAATATCTTTCGAGGGATTGTTATTCTATTTTTAAAATTTTATGTTTATTTTATTGTCCAAATGTAATAATTATGATTGATATTTTGATAAATTGTTGAACCTTCTCAGACCCTTTCTTTATCCTTCCAAGAATTTTATCTTCAAAAACCAACCACCCTTTTTTGTTTATTTAAGCAAACTTATATACCTCTTCTCGATGTTTCCTTTTATAATTCGTATTCTAAATGTAATATCCAAAATTTAGGACTTGATAAAGGCTTTATTTATTACTGGGTAGAAAATGAAACAGAAATTTTGAAACTTGAAATAAATTCTACATGTATGAATTCTACGTTCTTTCTTTACTTAATAAACATTTTCATGTACCTACCTGTAATCACTAATGAAATTACTAATTCGAAAAACGAAGACGTAGAAAAATTGAAAATATATAATAAATACCTATCTAGTGTCCTAAAAAGAAACTTTGTTAAGCTTTCTTAACCACTTTGAAGCCCATTGAAGTCGATTCTCACTTTGTGTTGATTGAAAATTTTCAAAGTCTATCTTCCTCATTTGAAGTCGAATTTCAACATTTCTCATATATTTGAATGAGTTGGCATCTAACTTTGTCAGATATCGTCGATTTACATTCATTGAAGCCCATTGAAGTCGATTCTCACTTTGTGATGATTGAAAATTGTCAAAGTCTATCTTCCTCATTTGAAGTCGAATTTCAACATTTCTCATATATTTGAATGAGTTTGCATCTAACTTTGTCAGATATCGTCGATTTACATTCATTGAAGCCCATTGAAGTCGATTCTCACTATGTGTTGATTGAAAATTTTCAAAGTCTATCTTCCTCATGTGAAGTCGAATTTCAACATTTCTCATAATTTGAATGAGTTTGCATCTAACTTTGTCAGATATCGTCGATTTACATTCATTGAAGCCCATTGAAGTCGATTCTCACTTTGTGTTGATTGAAAATTTTCAAAGTCTATCTTCCTCAGTTGAAGTCGAATTTCAACATTTCTCATATATTTGAATGAGTTTGCATCTAACTTTGTCAGATATCGTCGATTTACATTCATTGAAGCACATTGAAGTCGATTCTCACTTTGTGTTGATTGAAAATTTTCAAAGTCTATCTTCCTCATTTGAAGTCGAATTTCAACATTTCTCATATATTTGAATGAGTTTGCATCTAACTTTGTCAGATATCGTCGATTTACATTCATTGAAGTCGATTCTCACTTTGTGTTGATTGAAAATTTTCAAAGTCGATCTTCCTCAGTTGAAGTCGAATTTCAACATTTCTCATATATTTGAATGAGTTTGCATCTAACTTTGTCAGATATCGTCGATTTACATTCATTGAAGCCCATTGAAGTCGATTCTCACTTTGTGTTGATTGAAAATTTTCAAAGTCTATCTTCCTCATTTGAAGTCGAATTTCAACATTTCTCATATAATTGAATGAGTTTGCATATAACTTTGTCAGATATCGTCGATTTACATTCATTAAAGCCCATTGAAGTCGATTTTCACTTTGTGTTGATTGAAAATTTTCAAAGTCTATCTTCCTCGTTTGAAGTCGAATTTCAACATTTCTCATATATTTGAATGAGTTTGCATCTAACTTTGTCAGATATCGTCGATTTACATTCATTGAAGCCCATTGAAGTCGATTCTCACTTTGTGTTGATTGAAAATTTTCATAGTCTATCTTCCTCATTTGAAGTCGAATTTCAACATTTCTCATATATTTGAATGAGTTGGCATCTAACTTTGTCAGATATCGTCGATTTACATTCATTGGCCCATTGAAGTCGATTCTCACCTTGTGTTGATTGAAAATTTTCAAAGTCTATGTTCCTCATTTGAAGTCGAATTTCAACATTTCTCATATATTTGAATGAGTTTGCATCTAACTTTGTCAGATATCGTCGATTTACACTCATTGAAGCCCATTGAAGTCGATTCTCACTTTGTGTTGATTGCAAATTTTCAAAGTCTATCTTCCTCATCTGTAGTCGAATTTCAACATATCTCATATATTTGAATGAGTTCGCAATCTAACTTTATCAGATATCGTCGATTTACATTCATTGAAGCCCATTGAAGTCGATTCTCACTTTGTGTTGATTGAAAATTTTCAAAGTCTATCTTCCTCATGTGAAGTCGAATTTCAACATTTCTCATATATTTGAATGAGTTTGCATCTAACTTTGTCAGATATCGTCGATTTACATTCATTGAAGCCCATTGAAGTCGATTCTCACTTTGTGTTGATTGAAAATTTTCAAAGTCTATCTTCCTCATTTGAAGTCGAATTTCAACATTTCTCATATAATTGAATGAGTTTGCATATAACTTTGTCAGATATCGTCGATTTACATTCATTGAAGCCCATTGAAGTCGATTCTCACTTTGTGTTGATTGAAAATTTTCAAAGTCTGTCTTCCTCATTTGAAGTCGAATTTCAACATTTCTCATATATTTGAATGAGTTTGCATCTAACTTTGTTAGATATCGTCGATTTACATTCATTGAAGCCCATTGAAGTCGATTCTCACTTTGTGTTGATTGAAAATTTTCAAAGTCTATCTTCCTCATTTGAAGTCGAATTTCAACATTTCTCATATATTTGAATGAGTTTGCATCTAACTTTGTCAGATATCGTCGATTTACATTCATTGAAGCCCATTGAAGTCGATTCTCACTTTGTGTTGATTGAAAATTTTCAAAGTCTATCTTCCTCATGTGAAGTCGAATTTCAACATTTCTCATATATTTGAATGAGTTTGCATCTAACTTTGTCAGATATCGTCGATTTACATTCATTGAAGCCCATTGAAGTCGATTCTCACTTTGTGTTGATTGAAAATTTTCAAAGTCTATCTTCCTCATGTGAAGTCGAATTTCAACATTTCTCATATATTTGAATGAGTTTGCATATAACTTTGTTAGATATCGTCGATTTACATTCATTGAAGCCCATTGAAGTCGATTCTCACTTTGTGTTGATTGAAAATTTTCAAAGTCTGTCTTCCTCATTTGAAGTCGAATTTCAACATTTCTCATATATTTGAATGAGTTTGCATCTAACTTTGTTAGATATCGTCGATTTACATTCATTGAAGCCCATTGAAGTCGATTCTCACTTTATGTTGATTGAAAATTTTCAAAGTCTATCTTCCTCATTTGAAGTCGAATTTCAACATTTCTCATATATTTGAATGAGTTTGCATCTAACTTTGTTAGATATCGTCGATTTACATTCATTGAAGCCCATTGAAGTCGATTCTCACTTTGTGTTGATTGAAAATTTTCAAAGTCTATCTTCCTCATGTGAAGTCGAATTTCAACATTTCTCATATATTTGAATGAGTTTGCATCTAACTTTGTCAGATATCGTCGATTTACATTCATTGAAGCCCATTGAAGTCGATTCTCACTTTGTGTTGATTGAAAATTTTCAAAGTCTATCTTCCTCATGTGAAGTCGAATTTCAACATATCTCATATATTTGAATGAGTTTGCATCTAACTTTGTCAGATATCGTCGATTTACATTCATTGAAGCCCATTGAAGTCGATTCTCACTTTGTGTTGATTGAAAATTTTCAAAGTCTATCTTCCTCATTTGAAGTCGAATTTCAATTCAACATTTCTCATATATTTGAATGAGTTTGCATCTAACTTTGTCAGATATCGTCGATTTACATTCATTGAAGCCCATTGAAGTCGATTCTCACTTTGTGTTGATTGAAAATTTTCAAAGTCTATCTTCCTCATTTGAAGTCGAATTTCAACATTTCTCATATAATTGAATGAGTTTGCATATAACTTTGTCAGATATCGTCGATTTACATTCATTGAAGCCCATTGAAGTCGATTCTCACTTTGTGTTGATTGAAAATTTTCAAAGTCTGTCTTCCTCATTTGAAGTCGAATTTCAACATTTCTCATATATTTGAATGAGTTTGCATCTAACTTTGTTAGATATCGTCGATTTACATTCATTGAAGCCCATTGAAGTCGATTCTCACTTTGTGTTGATTGAAAATTTTCAAAGTCTATCTTCCTCATTTGAAGTCGAATTTCAACATTTCTCATATATTTGAATGAGTTTGCATCTAACTTTGTCAGATATCGTCGATTTACATTCATTGAAGCCCATTGAAGTCGATTCTCACTTTGTGTTGATTGAAAATTTTCAAAGTCTATCTTCCTCATGTGAAGTCGAATTTCAACATATCTCATATATTTGAATGAGTTTGCATCTAACTTTGTCAGATATCGTCGATTTACATTCATTGAAGCCCATTGAAGTCGATTCTCACTTTGTGTTGATTGAAAATTTTCAAAGTCTATCTTCCTCATTTGAAGTCGAATTTCAACATTTCTCATATATTTGAATGAGTTGGGATCTAACTTTGTCAGATATCGTCGATTTACATTCATTGAAGCCCATTGAAGTCGATTCTCACTTTGTGTTGATTGAAAATTTTCAAAGTCTATCTTCCTCATTTGAAGTCGAATTTCAACATTTCTCATATATTTGAATGAGTTTGCATCTAACTTTGTCAGATATCGTCGATTTACATTCATTGAAGCCCATTGAAGTCGATTCTCACTTTGTGTTGATTGAAAATTTTCAATGTCTATCTTCCTCATTTGAAGTCGAATTTCAACATTTCTCATATATTTGAATGAGTTTGCATCTAACTTTGTCAGATATCGTCGATTTACATTCATTGAAGCCCATTGAAGTCGATTCTCACTTTGTGTTGATTGAAAATTTTCAAAGTCTATCTTCCTCATTTGAAGTCGAATTTCAACATTTCTCATATATTTGAATGAGTTGGCATCTAACTTTGTCAGATATCGTCGATTAACATCCATTGAAGCCCATTGAAGTCGATTGTCACTTTATGTTGATTGAAAATTTTCAAAGTCTATCTTCCTCATTTGAAGTCGAATTTCAACATTTCTCATATAATTGAATGAGTTTGCATATAACTTTGTTAGATATCGTCGATTTACATTCATTGAAGCCCATTGAAGTCGATTCTCACTTTGTGTTGATTGAAAATTTTCAAAGTCTGTCTTCCTCATTTGAAGTCGAATTTCAACATTTCTCATATATTTGAATGAGTTTGCATCTAACTTTGTTAGATATCGTCGATTTACATTCATTGAAGCCCATTGAAGTCGATTCTCACTTTATGTTGATTGAAAATTTTCAAAGTCTATCTTCCTCATTTGAAGTCGAATTTCAACATTTCTCATATATTTGAATGAGTTGGCATCTAACTTTGTCAGATATCGTCGATTTACATTCATTGGCCCATTGAAGTCGATTCTCACCTTGTGTTGATTGAAAATTTTCAAAGTCTATGTTCCTCATTTGAAGTCGAATTTCAACATTTCTCATATATTTGAATGAGTTTGCATCTAACTTTGTCAGATATCGTCGATTTACACTCATTGAAGCCCATTGAAGTCGATTCTCACTTTGTGTTGATTGCAAATTTTCAAAGTCTATCTTCCTCATCTGTAGTCGAATTTCAACATATCTCATATATTTGAATGAGTTCGCAATCTAACTTTATCAGATATCGTCGATTTACATTCATTGAAGCCCATTGAAGTCGATTCTCACTTTGTGTTGATTGAAAATTTTCAAAGTCTATCTTCCTCATGTGAAGTCGAATTTCAACATTTCTCATATATTTGAATGAGTTTGCATCTAACTTTGTCAGATATCGTCGATTTACATTCATTGAAGCCCATTGAAGTCGATTCTCACTTTGTGTTGATTGAAAATTTTCAAAGTCTATCTTCCTCATTTGAAGTCGAATTTCAACATTTCTCATATAATTGAATGAGTTTGCATATAACTTTGTCAGATATCGTCGATTTACATTCATTGAAGCCCATTGAAGTCGATTCTCACTTTGTGTTGATTGAAAATTTTCAAAGTCTGTCTTCCTCATTTGAAGTCGAATTTCAACATTTCTCATATATTTGAATGAGTTGGCATCTAACTTTGTCAGATATCGTCGATTTACATTCATTGAAGCCCATTGAAGTCGATTCTCACTTTGTGTTGATTGAAAATTTTCGAAGTCTATCTTCCTCATTTGAAGTCGAATTTCAACATTTCTCATATATTTGAATGAGTTGGCATCTAACTTTGTCAGATATCGTCGATTAACATCCATTGAAGCCCATTGAAGTCGATTGTCACTTTATGTTGATTGAAAATTTTCAAAGTCTATCTTCCTCATTTGAAGTCGAATTTCAACATTTCTCATATAATTGAATGAGTTTGCATATAACTTTGTTAGATATCGTCGATTTACATTCATTGAAGCCCATTGAAGTCGATTCTCACTTTGTGTTGATTGAAAATTTTCAAAGTCTGTCTTCCTCATTTGAAGTCGAATTTCAACATTTCTCATATATTTGAATGAGTTTGCATCTAACTTTGTTAGATATCGTCGATTTACATTCATTGAAGCCCATTGAAGTCGATTCTCACTTTATGTTGATTGAAAATTTTCAAAGTCTATCTTCCTCATTTGAAGTCGAATTTCAACATTTCTCATATATTTGAATGAGTTGGCATCTAACTTTGTCAGATATCGTCGATTTACATTCATTGGCCCATTGAAGTCGATTCTCACCTTGTGTTGATTGAAAATTTTCAAGGTCTATGTTCCTCATTTGAAGTCGAATTTCAACATTTCTCATATATTTGAATGAGTTTGCATCTAACTTTGTCAGATATCGTCGATTTACACTCATTGAAGCCCATTGAAGTCGATTCTCACTTTGTGTTGATTGCAAATTTTCAAAGTCTATCTTCCTCATCTGTAGTCGAATTTCAACATATCTCATATATTTGAATGAGTTCGCAATCTAACTTTATCAGATATCGTCGATTTACATTCATTGAAGCCCATTGAAGTCGATTCTCACTTTGTGTTGATTGAAAATTTTCAAAGTCTATCTTCCTCATGTGAAGTCGAATTTCAACATTTCTCATATATTTGAATGAGTTTGCATCTAACTTTGTCAGATATCGTCGATTTACATTCATTGAAGCCCATTGAAGTCGATTCTCACTTTGTGTTGATTGAAAATTTTCAAAGTCTATCTTCCTCATTTGAAGTCGAATTTCAACATTTCTCATATAATTGAATGAGTTTGCATATAACTTTGTCAGATATCGTCGATTTACATTCATTGAAGCCCATTGAAGTCGATTCTCACTTTGTGTTGATTGAAAATTTTCAAAGTCTGTCTTCCTCATTTGAAGTCGAATTTCAACATTTCTCATATATTTGAATGAGTTGGCATCTAACTTTGTCAGATATCGTCGATTTACATTCATTGAAGCCCATTGAAGTCGATTCTCACTTTGTGTTGATTGAAAATTTTCAAAGTCTATCTTCCTCATTTGAAGTCGAATTTCAACATTTCTCATATATTTGAATGAGTTTGCATCTAACTTTGTCAGATATCGTCGATTTACATTCATTGAAGCCCATTGAAGTCGATTCTCACTTTGTGTTGATTGAAAATTTTCAAAGTCTATCTTCCTCATGTGAAGTCGAATTTCAACATTTCTCATATATTTGAATGAGTTTGCATCTAACTTTGTCAGATATCGTCGATTTACATTCATTGAAGCCCATTGAAGTCGATTCTCACTTTGTGTTGATTGAAAATTTTCAAAGTCTATCTTCCTCATTTGAAGTCGAATTTCAACATTTCTCATATAATTGAATGAGTTTGCATATAACTTTGTCAGATATCGTCGATTTACATTCATTGAAGCCCATTGAAGTCGATTCTCACTTTGTGTTGATTGAAAATTTTCAAAGTCTGTCTTCCTCATTTGAAGTCGAATTTCAACATTTCTCATATATTTGAATGAGTTGGCATCTAACTTTGTCAGATATCGTCGATTTACATTCATTGAAGCCCATTGAAGTCGATTCTCACTTTGTGTTGATTGAAAATTTTCAAAGTCTATCTTCCTCATTTGAAGTCGAATTTCAACATTTCTCATATATTTGAATGAGTTTGCATCTAACTTTGTCAGATATCGTCGATTTACATTCATTGAAGCCCATTGAAGTCGATTCTCACTTTGTGTTGATTGAAAATTTTCAATGTCTATCTTCCTCATTTGAAGTCGAATTTCAACATTTCTCATATATTTGAATGAGTTTGCATCTAACTTTGTCAGATATCGTCGATTTACATTCATTGAAGCCCATTGAAGTCGATTCTCACTTTGTGTTGATTGAAAATTTTCAAAGTCTATCTTCCTCATTTGAAGTCGAATTTCAACATTTCTCATATATTTGAATGAGTTGGCATCTAACTTTGTCAGATATCGTCGATTAACATCCATTGAAGCCCATTGAAGTCGATTGTCACTTTATGTTGATTGAAAATTTTCAAAGTCTATCTTCCTCATTTGAAGTCGAATTTCAACATTTCTCATATAATTGAATGAGTTTGCATATAACTTTGTTAGATATCGTCGATTTACATTCATTGAAGCCCATTGAAGTCGATTCTCACTTTGTATTGATTGAAAATTTTCAAAGTCTGTCTTCCTCATTTGAAGTCGAATTTCAACATTTCTCATATATTTGAATGAGTTTGCATCTAACTTTGTTAGATATCGTCGATTTACATTCATTGAAGCCCATTGAAGTCGATTCTCACTTTATGTTGATTGAAAATTTTCAAAGTCTATCTTCCTCATTTGAAGTCGAATTTCAACATTTCTCATATATTTGAATGAGTTGGCATCTAACTTTGTCAGATATCGTCGATTTACATTCATTGGCCCATTGAAGTCGATTCTCACCTTGTGTTGATTGAAAATTTTCAAAGTCTATGTTCCTCATTTGAAGTCGAATTTCAACATTTCTCATATATTTGAATGAGTTTGCATCTAACTTTGTCAGATATCGTCGATTTACACTCATTGAAGCCCATTGAAGTCGATTCTCACTTTGTGTTGATTGCAAATTTTCAAAGTCTATCTTCCTCATCTGTAGTCGAATTTCAACATATCTCATATATTTGAATGAGTTCGCAATCTAACTTTATCAGATATCGTCGATTTACATTCATTGAAGCCCATTGAAGTCGATTCTCACTTTGTGTTGATTGAAAATTTTCAAAGTCTATCTTCCTCATGTGAAGTCGAATTTCAACATTTCTCATATATTTGAATGAGTTTGCATCTAACTTTGTCAGATATCGTCGATTTACATTCATTGAAGCCCATTGAAGTCGATTCTCACTTTGTGTTGATTGAAAATTTTCAAAGTCTATCTTCCTCATTTGAAGTCGAATTTCAACATTTCTCATATAATTGAATGAGTTTGCATATAACTTTGTCAGATATCGTCGATTTACATTCATTGAAGCCCATTGAAGTCGATTCTCACTTTGTGTTGATTGAAAATTTTCAAAGTCTGTCTTCCTCATTTGAAGTCGAATTTCAACATTTCTCATATATTTGAATGAGTTTGCATCTAACTTTGTTAGATATCGTCGATTTACATTCATTGAAGCCCATTGAAGTCGATTCTCACTTTGTGTTGATTGAAAATTTTCAAAGTCTATCTTCCTCATTTGAAGTCGAATTTCAACATTTCTCATATATTTGAATGAGTTTGCATCTAACTTTGTCAGATATCGTCGATTTACATTCATTGAAGCCCATTGAAGTCGATTCTCACTTTGTGTTGATTGAAAATTTTCAAAGTCTATCTTCCTCATGTGAAGTCGAATTTCAACATTTCTCATATATTTGAATGAGTTTGCATCTAACTTTGTCAGATATCGTCGATTTACATTCATTGAAGCCCATTGAAGTCGATTCTCACTTTGTGTTGATTGAAAATTTTCAAAGTCTATCTTCCTCATGTGAAGTCGAATTTCAACATTTCTCATATATTTGAATGAGTTTGCATATAACTTTGTTAGATATCGTCGATTTACATTCATTGAAGCCCATTGAAGTCGATTCTCACTTTGTGTTGATTGAAAATTTTCAAAGTCTGTCTTCCTCATTTGAAGTCGAATTTCAACATTTCTCATATATTTTGAATGAGTTTGCATCTAACTTTGTTAGATATCGTCGATTTACATTCATTGAAGCCCATTGAAGTCGATTCTCACTTTATGTTGATTGAAAATTTTCAAAGTCTATCTTCCTCATTTGAAGTCGAATTTCAACATTTCTCATATAATTGAATGAGTTTGCATATAACTTTGTTAGATATCGTCGATTTACATTCATTGAAGCCCATTGAAGTCGATTCTCACTTTGTGTTGATTGAAAATTTTCAAAGTCTGTCTTCCTCATTTGAAGTCGAATTTCAACATTTCTCATATATTTGAATGAGTTTGCATCTAACTTTGTTAGATATCGTCGATTTACATTCATTGAAGCCCATTGAAGTCGATTCTCACTTTGTGTTGATTGAAAATTTTCAAAGTCTATCTTCCTCATGTGAAGTCGAATTTCAACATTTCTCATATATTTGAACGAGTTTGCATCTAACTTTGTCAGATATCGTCGATTTACATTCATTGAAGCCCATTGAAGTCGATTCTCACTTTGTGTTGATTGAAAATTTTCAAAGTCTATCTTCCTCATTTGAAGTCGAATTTCAACATTTCTCATATAATTGAATGAGTTTGCATATAACTTTGTCAGATATCGTCGATTTACATTCATTGAAGCCCATTGAAGTCGATTCTCACTTTGTATTGATTGAAAATTTTCAAAGTCTGTCTTCCTCATTTGAAGTCGAATTTCAACATTTCTCATATATTTGAATGAGTTTGCATCTAACTTTGTTAGATATCGTCGATTTACATTCATTGAAGCCCATTGAAGTCGATTCTCACTTTATGTTGATTGAAAATTTTCAAAGTCTATCTTCCTCATTTGAAGTCGAATTTCAACATTTCTCATATATTTGAATGAGTTGGCATCTAACTTTGTCAGATATCGTCGATTTACATTCATTGGCCCATTGAAGTCGATTCTCACCTTGTGTTGATTGAAAATTTTCAAAGTCTATGTTCCTCATTTGAAGTCGAATTTCAACATTTCTCATATATTTGAATGAGTTTGCATCTAACTTTGTCAGATATCGTCGATTTACACTCATTGAAGCCCATTGAAGTCGATTCTCACTTTGTGTTGATTGCAAATTTTCAAAGTCTATCTTCCTCATCTGTAGTCGAATTTCAACATTTCTCATATATTTGAATGAGTTTGCATCTAACTTTGTCAGATATCGTCGATTTACATTCATTGAAGCCCATTGAAGTCGATTCTCACTTTGTGTTGATTGAAAATTTTCAAAGTCTATCTTCCTCATGTGAAGTCGAATTTCAACATTTCTCATATATTTGAATGAGTTTGCATATAACTTTGTTAGATATCGTCGATTTACATTCATTGAAGCCCATTGAAGTCGATTCTCACTTTGTGTTGATTGAAAATTTTCAAAGTCTGTCTTCCTCATTTGAAGTCGAATTTCAACATTTCTCATATATTTGAATGAGTTTGCATCTAACTTTGTTAGATATCGTCGATTTACATTCATTGAAGCCCATTGAAGTCGATTCTCACTTTATGTTGATTGAAAATTTTCAAAG
Source organism: Diorhabda sublineata (assembly GCF_026230105.1). NCBI lineage: Eukaryota > Metazoa > Arthropoda > Insecta > Coleoptera > Chrysomelidae > Diorhabda > Diorhabda sublineata. Next base: position 909 of record NW_026614154.1, on the reverse strand, counting down.
TCTATCTTCCTCATTTGAAGTCGAATTTCAACATTTCTCATATAATTGAATGAGTTTGCATATAACTTTGTTAGATATCGTCGATTTACATTCATTGAAGCCCATTGAAGTCGATTCTCACTTTGTGTTGATTGAAAATTTTCAAAGTCTGTCTTCCTCATTTGAAGTCGAATTTCAACATTTCTCATATATTTGAATGAGTTTGCATCTAACTTTGTTAGATATCGTCGATTTACATTCATTGAAGCCCATTGAAGTCGATTCTCACTTTGTGTTGATTGAAAATTTTCAAAGTCTATCTTCCTCATGTGAAGTCGAATTTCAACATTTCTCATATATTTGAATGAGTTTGCATCTAACTTTGTCAGATATCGTCGATTTACATTCATTGAAGCCCATTGAAGTCGATTCTCACTTTGTGTTGATTGAAAATTTTCAAAGTCTATCTTCCTCATTTGAAGTCGAATTTCAACATTTCTCATATAATTGAATGAGTTTGCATATAACTTTGTCAGATATCGTCGATTTACATTCATTGAAGCCCATTGAAGTCGATTCTCACTTTGTGTTGATTGAAAATTTTCAAAGTCTGTCTTCCTCATTTGAAGTCGAATTTCAACATTTCTCATATATTTGAATGAGTTTGCATCTAACTTTGTTAGATATCGTCGATTTACATTCATTGAAGCCCATTGAAGTCGATTCTCACTTTGTGTTGATTGAAAATTTTCAAAGTCTATCTTCCTCATTTGAAGTCGAATTTCAACATTTCTCATATATTTGAATGAGTTTGCATCTAACTTTGTCAGATATCGTCGATTTACATTCATTGAAGCCCATTGAAGTCGATTCTCACTTTGTGTTGATTGAAAATTTTCAAAGTCTATCTTCCTCATGTGAAGTCGAATT